>NC_082594.1:34142915-34443597 GCF_030936135.1 Gavia stellata
AATTTGAGTGATGACGGTAATGTTATACTAGTGAAATATGCAGCAAGGAAAAAAAAGCAATGTACAGCAACAGGCACTTAAAAGAGCTAATGTATTACAGATAGTGAAAAATCCTTTTGATTATCATCAGAATTATTTAGAGAAAGCAGAAATACAGGGTAGGTACGCCACAGATCGGAAATCTATTCCCAGTTTGACCGCAGATTTTATGTGTGACCTGGGGCAAATCACTTACTGTGTGTTCTTTGGTCTCCACACTGCAAAAAATACTTTCTTTATTCTCCTCCACAAGAGTCTGGTTGTGATTTCTTACCATTTTATTGAGCATCTCACTAGAAGTGGCATTTCATTTTAATCAAATTTGTTGATGAATGACTTTTTGAATGATGAGGACTTCAGAAGTAATAAAAGTGAAACTAAAAAAATTCACAATCCCTATCCTTTATGATCAGAACGATAGAAAAAAAGCACAGAAAGGGGAAACAAACCTGCAGGATAAAAAGCTGCATTTTGAGACAAGGAATAACACAGAACTTTTTTAATACTTGTACTCCATAACTAATACTGGTACTGCAGGTTCAGGTTACACGTATTCACAATTAAGGAGCATAGTTGTTGCAGAATCACAGAACAGTTGAGGTTGGAAGGGACCTTTGGAGATCCGTCTAGTCCAGCCCCCCTCACAAAGCAGTCACCTCGAGCAGTTCGTCCAAGACTATGTCCAGTCAAGTTTTTAATACCTCCAAGGATGGAGACTCCACAGCATCCCTGGGCAACCTGTTCCAGTGTTCAATCACCCTCAAAATAGAAAAAAAAAAAAAAAAAAAAAGGGGGGGGGGGCAAAAAAAAGTTTTTTCTTGTGTTTAAATAGTATTTTCTGTATTTCCATTTGTGCTCATTGCGTCTCGTCCTGTCACTGGGCATCACTGAGTCTGGCTCTGTTTTCCTTATACTCCTCAGATATTTGTGCATATTCGTAAGATAACCCTGAGCCTTCTCTTCTCCAGGCTAAACAGTCCCAGCTCTCTCAGCCTCTCCTCATATGTCAGAAGCTCCAGTCCCTTCATCACCCTTGTGGGCCTTCCCTGGACTCTCTCCAGTATGTCCATGTCTCTCTTCTACTGAGCAGCCCTGAACTGGACACACCACTCCAGGTGTGGCCTCACCAGTGCTGAGTAGAGGGTCACCTCCCTTGACCTGCTGGCAATACTCCTCCTAACGCAGCCCAGCATACTCTTGGCCTTCATTGCCCCATGGTCCTTTTCTGCCAAGCTGCTTTCCAACCAGGTAGCCCCCAGCCTGTACAAGTGCATGGGGTTCTTCCTCCGCAGGTGCAGGACACAGTAATTACCTTTGCCGAACTTCATGAGGTTTCTGTTGGCCCATTTCTCCAGCCTGCCCCTCTGAATGGCAGCACAGCCATCTGGTGTATCAGCCACTCCTCCTCATTTTTTATTGTCTGTACACTTTCTGCGGGTATACTCTGTATTATCGTCCTGGCCATTAATGAAGATGCTACACAGCATTGTCACCAGTAACAACCCCTGGGGTACACCAGTAGCGACTGATGTTTAACTGGACTTTGTGCCACTGATCACAACACTTTGAGCCTGGCAGCTCAGCCAGTTTTCAGCCCATCTCATCATCCATTTATCCAGCTTGTACTTCATCAGTTTATCTTTGAGAGTGTTATGGGAGACAGGCTCAAAAGTCTTGCTAAATTCAAGATAACAACAACCACTGCTCTCTCTTCACCCATTGAGCTAGTCACTTGACTGCAGAATGCTATCAGGCCAATGGCTTCCACTTCATAAAATCATGCTGACTCCTCCCAATCAATCTCTTGTCTTTCATGTGTTTGGAAATGGTTTCCAGGATTATTTGCTCCATCACCTTCCAAGGAATTAAGGTGAGGCTGACTGGTCTGTACTTCCCCAGATCCTCCGTCTTGCTCTTCTTGAATTTAAGAGTGACATTTGCTTTCTTCCAGTCCTCAGGAACCTCCCCCAGTTGCTATGACCTTTGAAAGGTAATGGAGAATGGCCTTGCAATGCCATCAAGCAGTTCCCTCAGCACTTGGAGGTGTAGCCCATCAGGACCAGTGGATGTTTGTACATGTAGTTTAAGTGTTCCCAGACTTGATCCTCCTCCACCTAAGGTAAGTCTTCCTTGCTCTTGACTTTGCCACTGGTCTCAGGGACCTGGGATTGCAGAAGGCTGGTCTTACCAGTAAAGACCAAGGTGAAGAAGGCATTGAGTATCTTGGCCTCCTCCGTGTCCTTTATCACCAGGTCCCCCACCTCATTCAGCAGCAGGCACAAGTTTGCCCAAGTCTTCCTTTTTCTTCTGTAGAAGACCTTCTTGTTGGCCTTCACATCCCTTGATAGATTCAACTCCAGGTGGGCTTTGGCTTTCCCAACGCCATCCCTGCACGATTGTTTCTCTAAATTTCTTCTGGGTCACCTGCCACTGCTTCCACCTTTTGTAGACTTCCTTTTTATGTCTGAGTCTTTTCAGTAGTGCCTTGTTCACCCATGCAGTAGACTGCTCTTAAGATTATAGGACTCTCACAAACAGCCAGATTCTGACTCTCTGTCTTTCACTGTACCTTCTGTTAGTTCTAAAAGTGAAATTCCTTGTAGCAAAACCACACCTTTTTTCTAAGTTTGCTTTTCCTATAATTCCTTACAAATATTATTGAGGTACTTCTTGCACAATTTCTCCTGATAAGGATTTTCTTATACGAAAATCTAGCAGTTCTAGACAGTGTCTGGACCCCAGATTGGCACCAAAAATCCCAGTTCTGGTTACTGTATTTTAATTAATCTGGAGTTATTAAATTTAGTAAGTAAATATTTTATAGCTTGGTGTATTTTGGAGGAAAATTTAAAAAAAGTTTGTGATGTAGTACCGAATAAGTTCCAAACAGATCTGAAGTTTACTTTCCAGGCCACTAACAGTCTTCTGTAACCTCTGGTAGGTGTCTTACTCATTGCACCTCAATTCTGAACAGGCAGAAAAGGAATAGTACTTCCTCACCTCAAAGACACGTTATGCTGATACATTCACTTGTTTGTGCAGCTACATATAAACATTACATGTGTACCTACTGAACCACTATAAATTTAGGAAACGGATTGTTACCACAAGAATGCTGACAAATTCCCCGAAACATCAAGGCATTTTTAGTACAAGACAGGGTCTCAGCTGTTCCTAGCGATTCTCAAGGTAAAATCCTATTTTCCTTCCCAGTCTTTAGCAGCAACCCCGGTGGAAGCACAATTCTCCTATTATAATGAGAGGAGGAAATTCTCTCTTTTGAGACAACCAGACTGGAGAGCAGAAGACTAACATACATTGGTCCCTCCCTTCCCCTCTGTTTACTGATGGGAAATAAGGGCCTGTAATTACTTTTGAATTCACATTCCCTCTGTGACAAAGCTCATTCATGTACGTGCTATTTTCTCTCATTCAGAAAACACAGTAAAGCTTCTTCTCCCAAAACACAAATCTCTGACCGGAACAGGGCAGATCAGTAATTCTCAGAGTTTTATACAGCGTGGCTCATGCTTGTCTATCCATCAAGGAACCTCTTCTCTGGCTCTGTGTAGGCTCCGGCTCTTACTTACTCCGCGTCCAAACCCTTGAGCTGCAGAATACAACGCAATGCCTCACTTCAGTCCATGGGAAAATCAGGGAGTGGATCCTCTTGAAACATATTGCTGGGCACATGAAGGAGAAGGAGGTAACTGGACACAGTTAGCATGGACTTACCAAAGGTAAATCATGCCTGAACATCAGGGAATCTTTTCTAAGACCCGTGCATCAGACAATAGCATAGCACCTCCCATTCCACTTGCTGTTCAACAGCTCTTATTGCTAAAATATAACAAATGTAGTAGTAACTCATTTTTCTTCTTTTGGTGCAAAGTATGGACTTTGTCTTTTCAGTTTTAAACAGCTTGATGGTAATTTTTTTCCATTTAAACAATTTAAATTGCTATTAACAAAACAGCCCTAGTATAAAACCAAGTAAAACTAGAAATGTGGAAATAAATGTGCTAGAATAAAACTTGACTATAGTTGTCTTTGGGGTTTTTTTTGAGGAAAGTACTTTCCATGTAAATGAATTCTCAGTTTTATAAAATCTGTCACTTTACATATCCATTGTGTAAGAAGATTTGGCACCTTGAAGGTAAGAGCATTTATGTGTGTTAGAGTGTGCTTGCTTTCAGATTGTGATGCAAAAGCTACTTTCCAGGGGAGCTAAAAAAGGCAAATTCTATTTCAGCTTCAACAAAATCTCAAAAATATTCTGAGATCTTTGTTTAACAATGTATCCTCCATACCCACTAACAAAGTCAGAGACTCATAAAGGACCTAGGAGAGGCATGAAAAGATCTTTTAGTCCACACTCTTCTCCAAGGTAATACTAACCGTATACAGATTTGCAGAAACAAGTTATCTATCATCTTATTCAGGTGTCCCATTTTTTCACTTGAAATTTTTTTCTGGCCCATTTGTTGGCAAAAAGGCCACTATCATCCAACATCTGCATCAGAAGGCAGAAACACATGAGCAGTAGAGGCACTGCATCTCATAAGCCTGCATTCATTGCTTCTGTAGAGTTAATGTTCACGTGTCCAGCTCCCAATCACAGAATCCCTAGACAGAATGATGGGGGGTCTAAAATCTGGCTTTTCACATGACCTGACTGTCATTACAAAAATACACCATCCTTCTTTCCTTTCTATTTAAATGAGGTCTGCATCTGCCTTTGTCAGCCATCCTTAAACTATTCCCATAAGACATTTGCCTATGATGTTCTTAAAGCCCCCAGTTACAGAGATCCTCTACCACTAAAATGTTTTCCCTTGTGTAAACCTCCCTTGTTGCACTTTAAACCCATAAAGTGCTGTTGTAGGACAATGATACAGACGTAAAACATCAATAAACGAACTCACAACTCAAAGGCCTCTCCTAATTCACAGTACTTTGTAAGGAGAAAAACAGGGAGAACTGCAATCACTTGATAGGATGATCGTTATTGCTCTTCACTTTGCATGTCCCAACTTTCTTTTGTTCGAATCACACTAAATTTTCATCAGGAGAAAATATTATGAACACACAGTTATTAAATGAGTCATAAGGTTGTTCTGCTTTTTGACCGAACTAATAAATTTACATTTAGAAGTATTTTTAAACAGAACAAAGATGGAGAATTGCAAATGTTTTTCCACGGAGGATATAGGTTATGGAAGTCTTATATCCTGCTATGTACTAAGATTAGGCTTAGCATACAGCCCTTGAGGTAGATATGATTATGCTGTGTGAAACCTCTCAATGAAGTACCATCTTCAAGAGCATTTATCAGCGAGAAGCTCTACTCTCCTCTGGGATGCAGATCAAGTGTTCTATTTATTTCACTGGCCTTTCACATGAAAGTGGAAAGCATGGAAAATATTTTTTAAAACATAGATGTGGTTAATCAGATTTCCTCTTATGTTTCCTGATCATGATTTTTTGGTATCTACTCTCTTGTGTTTAAAATACTTTTATTATCACAATTGCTTACTTGTGTTTAATACAGGTACTATAAACTTTTGAGGTTCATCCAATTTCTAAGCATTAAGTACTTAAGGAACGTCTGCAGTTGCTATCTTTTCCCTGTGATAAGAGCTGGAGGACTTTGCCAGATAAACCCTAGAAAATCTCGCCCATGCTGTCTCCTATGCTGTGACAGTCACATATGGGAAGACACAGCCACCATGCAATGTTTGTGGTTAAGCAGCCAACAACAGTAATTCTGAGTTGAGACAACACCATTAGGAGGTTCAATGACTGAGGCACAAGCACGCATGTTTCGGGACCAGTAATTTAGAGCAGAAAGGCAGGGCAGGTGCTCCTTAGCACTAAACCCACCAAAACTTCTGAGCCAGAGCATCCCATTTTCTTTGCACACTTGTGCTGGAGGCTGAGCTACGTTAGAACTTTCTCCACATGCAGAGGAAGTCATAGAAAACAAGCTAAAATCATTAAACATATATTAATCAGATCTCAGCTGTATGACAAAAATTTTAAATCTACAGGATTATCTTCAATCTTCTTTCAAACTAGCTAGGCTTCAAAGAAAAGACTAGGTAATTATAGTCTTATGCTATCTTGATTCCAAGAAAAACAATTCTAGCTATTTGTTATAATGCTTTTCTTGTTAAAAAAAATGAGAAACCCTTTAGATGGAATATTTTAAGAAAGAATGATTAGTCCAAAATCTCATTTGCCCAAAGATACTGTGAGTTTATTAATTGGTTCCAGACAGTAGTTAGAGGTGCTGATCACAAGGATCTGGATGAGAAAAAGGTGACAACAAAGTCAAAGCACCCATATCAAGTGTAATTTCTGAGTCACCTGAAGTTATCACTCTCACTTCTTCCAACCAGATTCCTGATATAGTCTTATACTAGCAAGAAGTCTGGGAATAAATGTGATCTATACTCCTCTTTTTTTTTTCCCCTCCCCCCCTTCTTTTTTTTTTTTTTTTTTTTTTACACCAAACAGATGCTTCTTAAACAGTTAAACCATCTGTACACTTCATATCTTGCTATGCTAGCCCTGCTGATTCATCTGGGGAAACAGAAGAAAAACTACAGTTGCCTATTTATAAGTATGATACACTGGCTTTATTTATCTGGGCTGAAACTACCATCACTAGCAATTCTAGAGACACAGCAGTTAACACCGCAAAAAAATGGACGTTTCCTACAATCTAAGACGAGTTTCAAATCAGCAGTGCTGATTTTAAAGCCATTACATTGATTCATCCCATCAGCTGCAGAGATTGCAAGTGTTTTCCTTTAACACCACAGCTACTAGCCGATTTTCAGATTGCCAATTGAAAGCTGATCAATCAGTAAAACTGGTTAACATCAGCCAGAGATATCAAGAGGGCATTTGATCAAGCTTCATTGAGCAGCAGCCTCTAAGGGTGCTCATCTGTTCTGCAGTTACCCAAACTGATAAAGGATTATTCATCTAATGACATTGTAGTTGCTGCTTTCAAACTATCATTCAAGATGTTGAATAGGTTTTCCATACACAATATGAGCATACAGCAAAAATGTAAGGTATTTTAATTACGAAAGAGAAAATACTTCTCACCAGACTTTTCTCTCTAAACTACAAATCAGAACTGATAAACCCTCAGAGACTTTCACTTGCACTTCAAAATGTAGCTCCATACCCTCAGAAGGGGCAGAATATATCAAGGTCTAGGCATACATTCCCTTCCATTAACTGGCGTGCTAAATGGCCTGTCAACACAATGCCATGGACGCCATCACCAACAACAGCCTTAAACCTCTTTATTCTCCACTGGAAGTCATGGTTTAATTTATATACCTGTTAGTTAATGAAGGTCTTAAACTCACAAGAGAAGCCCGTGAGGGAAAACACACAGACAGGCGCTGACAAGCTAATAGATGATGAGAACAGCAGGAGGCCTTGAGGTAGGTTCGTTATTGAAGGCTAATGGGCTCCTCCATCTTCCTCGAGCCCACCCCATCTATCTGGAACGCAGCACCGAGCCACAGAAGCCCATTTAATTAATGGGTCCTGCTAGGGACCAGGCCTTTTGCTTTTTATCTGCATTAGAAACTGATTGGGTTATAATTCTGAATGAGAAGGTTGAAGGTTTCTTCATGTGTTTTCTAACATACCTTAAGGTTGATAGAATGACAATACTAGTTTTCTATATGTAAAAAAATTGACTGTCCAAGTTTGAGACAAAGATCAGGGATGTTGTAATTTTTGTATTTCCAATACAGAACATTTTTTTATTATTATTTATAATCCTCTTTTTTAAGACACAACTTCAATGGGGTGGGAGGTTACTGAAAAACATAACTACAAATAAATATTCTGACACATAAAACATAGTGACTGGAGGGGGGGAAGTGTTTTCTTTGCCGTTTGGTGGGGGTTTTTTTTAAGAAGTTTTACAGTAGTACAGTACAGAAGTTTTTACTGTAAAACAATTTTATTTTCTGTGTCTTAAGAATGATTCGTGTATTGTTGTCTACAAATTAGGATTTGAATAATAAATAATGACCACTGACCACCTCTTTGTGTTTAGTGAAAAATCGAGATGGGTTCTTGAAACTGACGGAGGAAAAAGCCCTCTCCACCACAAACTGCCCTAGAATACCACATGATGCTAAATTTTACGTACAAGATGCAACAGAGTTACTCCAGGTCTTGATGGTTGGCAAAGAATGTAATTAATCCTAGAAATTACTTGCTATAATTGCGCCAATAGTGAGGATGAAGATAATACAGAAGTTATCTATATGAAGGAACCACATACTACCTTTCCATGGAACCCATGTATAGGTGAGAATATACAATCCCAATAACCAAACGCGTTAACTTACAATGCAAGACACAAAGACAGCTCCACTACTAACTTGGTACTAATTGTAAGGAATTCTGATACAATTTAAGTAGAATCTAGAATTTAGATGTGACAGTGATAATTTTTACTTTAAAGGTATATCATTAGCATGCATGAAAATATTTAATCCCTTATAAATTCTAAAAGATATCATTACGAAGCAATAAATCATTATGAAGCGAAAGTTTCCTGCAATATTTCAAAAAATGCATTGTCATTATTTCTAAAATTTATTACATATTGCAATGAAAAGAAATTATTAGGAAACAATAAAAAAATATTTTTTAATTTAATGTGACCATTTCACACTCTGTGTAATTAATACCTGCCTATATACTTCCTGAAAAGAGATAATAAACTGGTTTATAATTAGTAATTGTGCTTTCTACCATAAATAGACAAGTCATACAAACAAAGAGGATTTCCACATCTTCCTAGAAGTTACCTGCTGCTTTGAACCAAGCATTTATTTCATTAATGTCTCTTGCGTATCTTTCTGTGTACTCTGGTTCTTTACACTACTCTTTTACATAGCAGGATGTCATGGACACTTCCAATGCATAGACTGTTTCTGGACATAAAAACTACTTTGGAAGTAAATACTGTGCCTAATATTTTAATACAAAATAGCGGATGCCAATGAAATCTCATGTTAATCTTCTTTATATACATTCCATTTCATCTTTTACAGGTTATTAAAATAATTGCAGATTCTATACCTGAAATTTCCAGGTGTTGTTTCTCTAATCAAGCCATAGAAGCTGTTGGAAAAGCTAGTTCTTATAGCAACTTCCTAAGTAACACTGACTTTGTCACAATATTATGTGAAAAGGAGAACACATGCTGATGTTCATAATCTCCCAATACTCTACATCGAATGTCTTGAACAAATATTAAGATAAAACAGAAACATAGTCTCCCTCTAAAAATGGTAATTTCCTTTTAAATGAAAATAATCCACAAAAGCTTTTATTTCTTTTCATAAAAATTGGATTATAGCTGATGACCACGTGGGGGTAGTAGCGTGATGGTAATGCTCAGGTACAGTGTCTTGCGCCCAGAAGCACACAGCAATGCAAGCACAGTGGCTGTGTGAAATACGTGCATTTCTGCAGCGGGTTTTTGATTCTTTATAGCATACATAAACTACAGGACGTACATATATGTGGTCAACTGCAGTATGAAAATCTGGAATTTGGGAGACTCAGGGAAGAAGTGTTCTAAGTTATCCTTTCGTTCTAGAAAGGATTTGTTGTGGAAAAACAGAACAGTCACAAATTAACATTTAGTAAGAAAAATATATAAAAGGGTTTTGGCAGCCATTTACTGAAAGCTGACATTTTCAATCCCTAAGTTACAGAAGAGTAAACATTTTTGCTACAGCAAGTTGGTAAGTTATCAGTGGTTAGTCACTTCTGGCCTTAAATATAGATTTGAATTTTCTATACATAAAAGAAGATTCTCGTGCTTTACTCTTACAAAAAGAAAGGTTAACTCCTATTCTCTTTTTAGTGTAAAATAGTGTCAACCTTTTTTTCTCTTAGTTACATCAGCCAGTATCATAAATAACTCAAAAGAGTTGGTCGTGTGAAAGTCACTTGCCTTTAAGTATATAAACATTTATTAGATTTGTACTGCACGCAAACATAATAGAGGAGAAAAAAAGATGAAAGCTACATAAATAGCTATAAGTACGTACAAGATCATACAGTGCAGCTAAGCCTTATAACAAATTGGTTGTGCCATTATGATTTGTTCTTACTCAGCTACGTTGATTCACAGACTTATTATTTTACTGACATATATTCTATTTTTGATATATAATAACATATATTACAAATCTATATTATTTTTACACATACAGGGGTCCCAAATGTATTTGATAGCGTTGTTATATACAGTCAGGGGCTGCCAAGAGAATACAGGCAGGAAAAGAAAGAAGTCTCAAAGTTGGCAAGCCAAGCTGAGCTACAGGCCACTGATTTGTTCCTCTCCATTTTTTTTCCCCTCAATGCTTTTGCAAGTAGTATGTTGCAAAGTCAATAAACTCCAGCCTTCCTACAACCTGCGTACAGGCAGCACTTGAACTCAAATGGAAAGAAGTATTGTTTAGGGCTTGCCCAGACTTGAAAGTTGATGCAGATTATGAGAGTGTTTGACACTAAAGCATAATAGCCGGTCCATAACCCAATGTGCAGTCACTCTTACCCTCAAGCAAAAGCATCACGTTCCTGTTCTGCTTAATCCTCAGCTAAAGAACTTCTTCTTTGCTGTCAGGATGATTCATTAAATCAACAGCTACGTCTGAAATAATTCTTCAACAAAGCAAATTCAGCTCCGAGAACCCAAGAAAAACACAGGAAGAAAAAAAGGTCAGAATGGGGAAAGGCATCTCATGGTAAAAAGAGATAAAGTCACGGTGGACAAGCGAGGGCGGCATCATCTTCAGCAGCTACCACTAAACACGAAAAAATTCAAGAGCACGAAACCTATTTGCCACACCAACTCTCTCTAAAGAAGAGGAGGTTGCTTTTAAACAGGAATTTCAACTGCCTGGTTAAATATGATGTCATCTCACTTTATTGGAATAATTTTACCATTTTATAATAATACAATATTATAATTAATTAATATTAATTAATATAATATTACCACTGTAATACCTAAGGGCTTCATTTGTTAGTTAATACCCTTTTTCCTAAGCCAGACAAGGCTGAGCAGTTTGTGCTGGCACAACTATGTTGGTAACTAAAATGCCTGTGTTAAACAGGCTTAAAATGACCATAATCAAAGGGGATTAGAAAAGCTATTCTTGTTTTTACTTCATGTGTTTGCTAAACCTTTTACAAAACAGTTGCTTTAATTGTAAAATATGGTAAAGAGTCAATTCTTCCCCTTTGTAAAGCTCTCCACAGTGCAGCAGAGAAAGGCATTGAAAAACAGTAATAAAGCAGGAAAATGCAACTTAAAAAAAAAACACAGAGTGTTTTAAGAACATGACAAGTATTGAAAATTTCTTAGAATTATTTAAAGTACTTCTGCCCTTTCATTTGCAACAGCTAAAGCTTGCAGGCAGTAAAAGAAGGTAAGAGGAATAGTGTATTTTTAGGCTGAGCTGCTGATAAGTAGAAAACTTAACTGACTTGCGTAAGGTCCCAGTGAGTCAGCACCAACAGAACAGTGAATCGAAATCCTAATCCCATTCTCAAACTACTGGATTGACTCATTTCCCACATTCAGTTACTGTGCTTGTATTTTATGCAATACCCCGCTTAAACTATGAAGTTGCTTCTGTAAATGGAATTTTTTGTGTTACAGCCCACTCCTGTAAATCAATCAAGGAAATGTTTCATTACTTTTTAATGAACTTCTGTGATCTCACTTCCCATGTCATATTGTATATCCTTGCTTAATGCTAGATAAATGAGTCAAGTTGGGCATTCCAGATGACTGATATAAAACAGTTTTAATGTTCCTTCTTAGGAATATGTTTCTACAAAAAACCCTGATCACAAAATAAATGAGCTAAAACCTAGATATCACTATATCTGTAAATCAGTGCACAACATTCTTCAGGAATCAGCTGCTCTGGCTTAGAGGAAAAAATAACATAACTTCAGATTTTTTCATACAAAATGACTTGACCATTTCAAAATGCCAAAAGGTACTAATAAATGATGCCAAAGATCCTAAGAAAGTTCGCTCTCCAAATCTCATGAAAGGTCCCCTGTAGAAAAAAGCACTTAAGAAGTCTGTAAGAAAACCAGCTCAGCCTGGATCTGATCACTGAAAGCTCCAGCGTTATCTGCTGAAAAGAGGGCAGTGTCTTACTCTGCCTCCAACTGTTATGGACAACGTAGATCGAGAGTCTACGCAAATAACAAGGGCTTCCCTTCTGCACTTTATCTAAATCTGTAAACCTGCATGTTTCAAACTTCATTGAGAGGAGTAAGACCTGCTTCCCTTGTCAACGTTAAAAGCTTTGAGGGAGTCAAGAAGAGTGTCATAAATGCAGCAAAGCCATTCCTGTACAGCAGAAGCCATGTAGGTCTCAGGGTTAGGTGAAGCAATTCCATTTGCTTGGTAGGTACCCAAAGGACGTGCCCATCCAGACTAAGGAAGAACCCAAAACTTGACTCTGAAGGGTGCCAGGGAGTCAATAGCCTTTTTTGGCATTACCTCAAATGCTGGCATTTGCCAGCCATGCTCCAATTTCAAAATTCTCTTTCATCTCTTCATTCATGAATGAACCAAAAGGAAGGGACAAAAAACTCAGTTGTTAATATATTAACTGCTGCGTATAGGAAATAATAGTTGAATTTCTTACTGTTCTGTTTGCCAGTTCCTCGTACCTCCCCCAAGGCTGTGGCAGCATAGGCTATCAGTCCCATTATGGGAAGTAGGAAAGATGTGAAATTCTGCCCAGAGACAGTCACCACACAAAGATTTCTTAAGCCATACATTACCTTTCTAGAGCAAAAATCAGATGCATGATGCACCTGGTTGTGTTAAGCAGTCTGGAGGCTACGAAATAGTTTACTGTTTAAAGAACAGCCTTGTGAATGTGCGGCCATCTAAAGTACCTGAAAGACTATAATTACATAATTAATATACTGTATTTACTTATATAATAAAATATTTAAAGCAAACCTATTATGTGAGAAAATTCAAACATATAAAAACAAAGAAAGGTAAAGAACACAAAATTTGGAATAGAGAAAAGCAGACAGTGGTTATGGAGCTGCTGGACGTCCTTCCTACACATCACCTCTTCACTCCTCTAAAGCTACTGATGTGAAACTTTCTGTTACCAATTGCTCCAGAGCTGAAAAATTAGCTGCTACCCGGGAGCACATGAGGTGCTATGGGATACTACTTGAAAAAGGCTGTGAACTCATGGGTACTATAGCAGAAAACATTCAAAGCCCAGAATACAGAAGAGAAACCAAAGAAAGATCTGCTGACAGTTTCCACCAAGGTTTTTAAGACAGCAATCTCAAAACCACTCCATTTTAGTTGCATTAGAAAGTGATAGAGCTGTAAAGACACACGTGTCTGTATGACAGATACATTAGCAAACTGAATTCTTGCCAGCGTAAGTTCTATCAGTTGTCTGAAGAATTGTTAGCTGCAGCAGGAAAGACTTTTAACAAACTGTACTAGAAAGCTTATGGTGGTTTTTGATATAGTTTGTTTAGATTCCTGATGAAAAAAATAAGAGTAATCACACTCTGACCCCACGCTCACAATTACACAAGTTTCTCTTGGGTTTCACAGATCCCAAACCTCTGTGCAGGTACACAAACCCTAGCTGAACAAATTCTGCAAGAGGACTTCTCTAACCCTAACTCTGAAGGAATCAACGCCAAAAAGGTTTTTCAAACTGTCAAATTTGACAAATTAATGTCAAATCTATGTTAAAGAGATTATCAGACTGCATACTTCACTTCATAATTACAAAGCTGGACAGAATGAAGGGTTTCAATTAGCTTGAGCTAGTATCCAAATTCAAGACCTTTACGTTCCATTTCCAGGAGAACAACTCCAGTACCAGCTGTCCACAAATCTTTAAGAAATGCAATGTATTTAATGCGAGAACATGGAAATAACAAACTCCATAAAATGCTAGCCCAGACTGCACTCTTCCATGCTGCCTTCTGACACACAGACAGAAAATGATAAAAGCACTCCTCTTACTTAGAAAATATATACCTGTTTTTAAAAATAAAGTGGCTCAGAACACAAAACACCCTAGACCAGTAAAAGTGAGTATTGATGTGATTACATTATTCATTGGCTGGGCAGCTGTGATTTCGAAAAAGCCCTAAAAAAATCATGTATTTCCAATTATTTAGCTTGGAGTAAAGAAATGTTGGGGTTTTTTCAGAAAACCAAGACTGGGATCAAGCTTTCCAGATTCAAAAACCCTCCCCCCACCATTCACTAAGTAACCTTGGAAAGCCTTTAACATCTTCCAGCACCTGAGTTTCTCATGATATGAAGTGCAGACAATGCCTCCACCATCAGAGAAGGTGAGGAAGTCATTATTTAGCCTTTGTACACAGTTTGATCTCCACGCAGTGCCAGGTTATTTTCAATGCATCCTGCAATGGATATTAACCAAATGATCATAACTCATAGAGAAAGCACTACTTTTTGCTTATTAGAAGACCCAGCTTTACAGTCATAACCTCCAGAAGCAGAAGTATTATCCTTATACCTTCTCCTCCTATGTTTTTCTAAGACAGAACACTACCATAACTTTAAAAAGGAATGTTAAGATCCACAGTTTACCAAAATATATGCATTATCCATTGTTTGTTCAAAATTTTTTACAATCAAATGTTCTAAAAATAGGATTATTCATACCGCAACTGGCCTATTTCACAATGTCTAACGGAATATCAGTTTCATAAGTAGAAAAAAATCTGAAAACATTATGAGAAGTATGGGGGTTTTTTTAACCAAAACAATAATTTCAAGAGAATGTAGAGGTGTAATACAGTCATCGCTGTGTAATTTTAGTATCTCATTTGTGCAAAACCTCCATATTCTGGCGCATCTAAAGAAACAGGTTTTTTGCACAATTTTTCTCCTCTTGTTTCCCAGTTACCCCAACTAAGTAGATCCCTGCACTGGGTAAGGCTAGTTAATACAAGCCTTCAAGCATGTAGAGAACAGGGTTTTTTCCACTGAACTAAGTGTCATGCCTCTAACTCTGGAATATAAAAATCAGTATATTCTATTCACTGCCACCAGAAATTTCCATCTCCATCTACACAACAAAATCAGGGGTGCAACTGCTTCTTTACTAAACCGCTTCCTCCAGCTCTGCTTGATCCAGAATAGAGGTTGATCTACCTTTCGCTGATGACAGAATATATTCTCAGGTTATCCATCTTCCCTCTCTGCAAGTAAAAGGAATGCTGATTGCAAGGGAAGAGCAGAGGACAACTCCAAGTACATGCCTTCTTGCAGAGAACTTAGTATGAAGTTTGCTGAAAGTATTTTTCAGCAAAGAAGACAAGGATAAGGAGGTACTACATTTGAAGTAATACCACTTTCTCAAATTGCTATGTTACTCATAACAATAATGTGGAACAGCAGGTCCCTAACACTGCTTTTGCAAATTTTATAAAACTATGTGCCTATGGCACTTCAGGAACCTAAAGACAGCTATTATAGATGCCTATAAATTAAAGTCATATTGCAATGCAAAAGCCACTCAATAACCACATTCACTGAGCCCTCTCCCATTGCCTCAGAAAACAGAGAAAAATAGATGCAAGTAGTTCCACTCCTCACGCAAAAACTAACACAGAACCACTCCCTGCTTTACAAACATTTTTTTTCTGATTAGTTCAGCCAGAGCACACCCAAACTGCAGCCACTCTCCCCAGCAGCATGACCTCTCACAACCTTCCTGGTAGGCTTATGCAACCGGGAAACCAAAAGCAATTCTGCGTAACTTGGCTAATTTCAACCCATCAGGCCATTTTAAATTAAAAACAAATAACTGTCCCCAAATTTAGAATCAGCAGAGAAAAGTGATTTGGAAAATGAGTATAAAAGCACACTGAAAATTCTGAAGGCTCTGACATTTCTTCCTATTTTTCAACCAAATTCACAGAGGTGTTTCACTTCAATTAATCGCTCCTTTCCAGTTGTGAAATAGAGACTATTAGAATTCAGTAACCTGTTAAAAAATGGAAAAGTCTGGATGCTAGGTGTGCATTTCTGTCACAATTTCAAATGAAACTTTCACCCCACACTTGCATTAAACAGATGCTTTATGCCAAATTATTACTTCAATAAATCCTCAGAAATTGCATTTCATTGGTTTTACTTCAACTTAACAATATCCTTTCTCAGAAGGCCACTTAAAATTAATGTTATAATAGCTTCCTAAGGAAATACAGTCTTTTTGAACATTTATGCCCAAACTAAAAGGCTTAAGTAAAATTCTTATATATACATGAGGTGAACATAGAGAATAGTTTCCAGTGTCACTGAACTATGGAAGAAGACGTTTTCGTATGGATACATGAGTGTGAGCTCATGAGCACCAGAGATGATACACATAATGCTTACAAAAATCTTCTACGCTGCAAGCGTATCTGTGTACAGAGAGGCCACATCTCCATCTCCTCCTCCATAGGTGACATCGGGAGACCAGATTTTTTCTGTCACACTGAAAGAGTATCTTCTCTTTGTGGCACCTGTCTTCGCCTGGGATCAGCAGGTTCAAACCACCCAACAAAAAAGCGTAAGTGGGAACTGGGACAAAAATCACTATCTATAGACAACTTCATGGGAAGTTTGAGGAACTGCACACCACGTACATGCTACTGCTACAGAAAGCAGGGAAATTATGTTTTTAGGGAAGGGATGAAGGGAAAAATCAGAGCCAGAACATTCTTCATTATATCATGTACATTGACCACTCTTCCAAAAAGGCAGATGAACAGGAGAGGACAGTGAGTTTTCTATATAGCCTAAGAGGGGGAGCATGAAAAGAAAAAGAAAGGCCATCATCTAATTGATTCTAGCTAAGTGATCTTCCCACAGCAAAAGATAAGATCTCTGGCAAACAGCAAAATTTTGCTATATTTTGCTAAAAATAGTACCTCATCTGAAGCACTGGACAGCTGAAAAATGAAAATATACTGTTTTTTTTAAGAGGATGTGACTCCAGATACAAGAAACTTGGCTTCACCACAGTCTGGTTTACTTTCTGTCTCCATCTGCTGGTACATCACATTGCCATGTTAGATAATTCGATATTTTAAAACTCTGTTAAAATGTCTTTAAAATATTATGGGGTGGTACAGCGTCCATTAGCATGAGCAGAATTACAGCTGAAAGTTTATGGAGGAAAAAAGTCCATTAAAAGTTTCACCTCTACAACCACATTCAACATCACTTCAAATAGAACAGTCAACGATGGATGCCTGGAGCTGAAACAAATATACAGTTGTATTGGGTTTGCATGGCAAGGTTTTGGAGCAGGGGGGCTACAGGGGTGGCTTCTGTGAGAAGCTACTAGAAGCTTTCCCTATGTCCAAGAGAGCCAATGCCAGCTGGCTCCAAAATGGACCTGCCGCTGGCCAAGGCTGAGCCCATCAGCGATGGCGGTAGCGCTTCTGGGATAACACAGGTAAGAAGGGGAAAAAAACCACAACTGTGCAACAGCAGCCAGAGAAGAGAGGAGTGAGAATATGTGAGAGAAACAACTCTGCAGACACCAAGGTCAGTGAAGAAGGAGGGGGAGGAGGTGCTTCAGGCGCCAGAGCAGAGATTCCCCTGCAGCCCCTGGTGAAGACCATGGTGAGGCAGGCTGTGCCCCTGCAGCCCATGGAGGTCCACGGTGGAGCAGATATCCACCTGCAGCCCATGGACGACCTCACAGGTGGATGCCCAAAGGAGGCTGTGACCCCACAGGAAGCCCATGCTGGAGCAGGCTCCTGGCAGGATCTGTGGACTTGTGGAGAGAGGAGCCCACGCTGGAGCAGGTTTGCTGGCAGGACTTGTGACCCCATGGGGGACCCACGCTGGAGCAGTCTGTTCCTGAAGGACTACACCCCGTGGAAAGGACCCATGTTGGAGCAGTTCAGGAAGAACAGTCTTCCATGGGAGGGACCGGATGCTGGAGCAGGGGAAGAGTGTGAGG
Source organism: Gavia stellata (assembly GCF_030936135.1). Classification (NCBI taxonomy): domain Eukaryota; kingdom Metazoa; phylum Chordata; class Aves; order Gaviiformes; family Gaviidae; genus Gavia; species Gavia stellata. The sequence continues at coordinate 34,161,035 of NC_082594.1, forward strand.
AGGAAGGAGCGGCAGAAACAACGTGTGATGAACTGACCGCAACCCCCATTCCCTGTCCCACTATGCTGCTCGAGGGGAGGTAGGGGGGAGGAGGTAGAGAAAAATTGGGTGTGAAGTTGAGCCCAGGAAGAAGGGAAGACTGGGGGGAAGGTGTTTTTTAAGATTTGGTTTTATTTCTTGTTATCCTACTCTGATTTTGATTGGTAATAAATTAAACTGATTTCCCCAAGTCGAGTCTGTTTTGCTGGTGACAGTAATTGGTGAGTGATCTCCTTGTCCTTATCTCGACCCATGAGCCTTTCATTGTATTTTCTCTCCCCTCTCCAGCTGAGGAAGGGGAGTGATAGAGCAGCTTTGGTGGGCACCTGGTGTCTAGCCAGGGTCAACCTACCACAACAGTCTCTAAATGGTTCATTTTTATCACATTTAAGTAATGATTTACTTTAAAAAGAGTAGTGAACATGATTTCCTTTGGTCTTAAGAGAAGCTTTCACTTTTGCCATCATTTCTAGTCTACTCTTATTTTCTCACATAGCTAAAAGTGATTTAAAGAAAATCCTCAAGTTTATACACCGAATTATCAAATAATAACAAAACTGAAACTTTTATACACACATACAAAGTAATTGTTTGAAGAGTGACTATAAAGCACCACTGTTCACTGCTTTACTGTTACTTTAGTACTCAAAGACAAATAGAAATCCCTGGCTAGTCCCCAAATTGCTCTGTACTCCCACTCAAGCTTTGCAAGATAAAACCTATGTCATAAACCTGTTCATAAGCAAGTTCCTGATGATGTTAAACTGACCTTAGATTCATAGCATCCAAATTTATTGAGCACCTATTTTTGTCACGACCACATTTATAATAATCATAGCAGGTTATGGGAGGACAATACGGCAGGGAAAAAAAAGGAAAAAGAAATCAATACACTCAATAGATACACATTAATATATCCAAGGTAGCCACTGGAAGAGATGCCAGCTTGCCATAAGCTTTCGGCTGAAGCTGCAACTCTGAAATTACTAAAAATAAAGTCTTCCTTTGGAAAAATTGATTTTCATTTACAAGCCAGTCATTGTAGTTTTGCATCAATCCAATTATTTAACTTCAAATTACTGAAAGACAATATAGAACGATAATTATTTGGAAACAGAACAGAAGCTAGGCAATTTATGTTTAATATAGTGAAATGATTCCAAATTAAAAACATAATTTATCAAAATCTGCCTTATCTACATTCAGCTTCTTGTCAGGGTGTACGGCCTGGTTCAATAGTCTTCATATTAAAACAGAACTGCAGAGAGGAAAGGGTTTTTAAAAAGTTCCATCCTTTAAATATAAGAAGAAAAAATTTGGTTAAGGTAATTATGCATATTAATTTCTAACCACAATGAGTGACAAAAAAATTAACAAATATTGACTCTGTGATCCTGATAGACAAGTACAGCATCCATTTTCCTATTTTAAAATAAAATATCCCATTTTAGTTTCTCTCCAACTACGTGTCAAATGGCTGGTGAAGCCCTTGGAAAGGCTGAAGACAGCTGAATATATGCTTCTCAAAGCACAGTCCAGGGCCAGAGAGGGAAGGATGTGAAAAACTCATTTCTTCTGTCACTTAGTGGCATTTTTCAAGAAACTGAGGCAGGAGGCAGTTTTATTTTAAGATCTGGATCAACTGCTCAGTTGGTGAGCTAAGATTTACCAAACCATGAGTCTGCTCATCAGCCAGCACGCGATTTGGCTGCCTACTTTACCATCCAGACCCAACTCACTCAAGCAGTGATACGCCTTTCTTTGATCGCGAGAAAGTATTTATGTTCAAAGAGAAAAATATTTCTTAGTTGCCTGCATCCCTTCCCCAACACCTCTGCAATTGCATACAGCAAGGCAGGGATGCTGTTGGTGGCCACCTCTGACTGACATCCCAGTTTCTGACCCGTCTCAGAGAAAGAGAGGCTTCTGAAGACTACATACTTGTAAAACAGGGTTTGGAACTGAAAGCCAGGCAAAACCACTTCTTCCATCAAGCAGAAGCCATTTCACTGAATTTTTGCAATGCAAATTTCTTACTTCCATCCCACGTACCCAGGAAAAACACCTGTAAGGAAACCTTGGCTGTATCACATTGACACAGCTTTCAGTAGTGAAATCAGACAAGCAGTCAGTAGCCCTCCACCTTCTCACACGATGATGGGAAACTCTGAAACTGCCTGTTGCTACCCATGTCTAAATTCAGAGGGCTTTGCTTAGCGTTAGCTGTCTGCTGTAGAAAAGTTAACACAAAAAGACGTATAATTTTATCGATTCCTACTAAACTAAAATGCGTACCCTTTGGTACCTCTACATTAAAAACGTGCTACACCAAAACACCTGTAGAAGCTATGTATGGCCAGGTTGTTCAAACCTGACTTCCCCTTTTGCAGATATACCTGAGAACATATCACATCCACATTGTTTCATTTATGTTTGAAATACTACAGATACAAAGAAAAATAGCAGGTTTACTCTTTGTGTTCAAGCATCAGATTTTTGGTGGCTTGGAGGAAAAAAGCAAAAATTTCCAAGTAATTTCTAAAGAGATTCTCACAAGTAATAACCTTGGCAAATAAGGCTTTACTCCCGAGTATGCATAATGACTTGGTAAAATTAATTACTTTCCTTTTTAACCCGTTAATCATCTGGTTTTCATTCTGGAGGAAGCCCAGAGTTTCATCTTCCTTTGTACTGCAACATTAAACCAAAGAAATTGCCAGTGGCAAAATAAACATCATAATGCTTCATGTAAGGTTTCCAAGATTCTGGTGGGAGCTCTGTACAGAAGTATTTCTGTACTCCGGGTTACGACATTCTGTTATTTAAATATTAATAAAACAGTGATGTAAACCACATTAGAAAAGAAAACAAATCTTTTCAATTAAGTTTATTTTTAGAACAAGACCTAGGATTCCGAATACAGCAGCGTTTTCTGAACACAGTGTTTCTCCCTTAAGATTTCTCACTGGCAAGACTCCATAATCTACTCAGTTCGGTGGTGGGAGGTGAACTATTGTAGAGAAAACAGAGGCAGTTTAAAGCGTACCTCAGAACATTTCTAAATGGACAGTCAACACACTTGTGTGTCAACACACACAGTTTAATGTGATAAAAATTGCAATTTTAAGTAAAATTTAGAAATTTTCATGGCATGAAACACTGAGTTGTAAGTTTTTTCAAGAGCATGTAGTAAACTAAACTCTGAGGGATACAACAAAGAATATTAGCTCACAGCACAAGAGAAATGGGGATAAGCAATGCTATAACAAACCTAATTTATTCACCAGACTGATGCAATCTGGCCTCGACCAGATTGTATTGTCACAACTCTACATGGAAAAAAAAAATAAAAAATTCAAAAGCTGTTATTTTTAGAGGAAAAATATTTCTTTAACATTTCTGGATAATAGCCAGCAGCACAGGGCTATGTCAAGATGATGGAATAACCCAACCTTACATCTCTAAGCATCACGGTCACAGGAAACAGAGGCCAAGGCTAAAATGTGACCCGTTGTGGGAGGATTTAGTTAATCTCAGGCTTTAAGTGGTGCAATTTCTTTCTCAAAAAAAAAAAAAAGGAATTAAAAAAAAGACATTGATAGTTAAGTACACGGGTCATACTGTATTTGTTTAGTAACCATAAAATATCCACTTGCACTCTCCATGCCACACTTCCATGAGGGGGACAATGCGCATACATTCCCTCAACAGATCAGTCAGAAGTGAGACGTAGCTTTGAACTTTGTTACTCAAGAAGAGCAAACACCAGCAAGAAAACACTGCTCCGTCCCCAACTGATTGGCAAAGACTCTACTGTAGATTTCTTAGAAATGGGATTTTTTCATTCCTATGAAAACACCTGCTGCTGATGGACAGCTGGCATTTTAACAGAAGTATTAGTAACGCTTAAAGCTTAATACCAAGCTTTTCAACAGAGGACCTGAAAGTGTTTGCTTATATGCATTTACAAACTCATTTAGCATGGGATATGGGGGAGCAGAAACCCCACTGCACAGGTAGGAGAAACAGCAGAGATCGTGCCTAGCGTAGGGTTAAAGGGGAAGGCTGGCAGGCAGGAACAGAAGGCAGCTGCCAAAACCTCCACTTCTCCACTTCACAAAAACCATTCCTCCTCTGCAGCCGTGCCGCTTCCAGCACCCCGTTAACCAAAGGTGCATGCGCGGGTAAGCATAAATAGAACATGGCTCCGTAAAGGGAATCATAAATACTGCACTCCCAAAGAATGCGCAGCATGTATAAATACTCCAAAATAAAACCAATCTGTCACTAGCGATATAGAGAGGTTTCCTAGCGGGCAAAATTCTGACACTGTTAAGGGTCAAGCAGGCAAAATGCCAGAGGTAAAGTGAAAAAAGGCAACATAAAATAAAAAATCTCCACCCAAATCCCTAAGCACCTCTTAAGTCTATGTAATGCTCGTGATTCACATAATCATGCTTCTGATTACACTGACATGCCAAGGTTTCCTTTCTCAAGTGATAAACTGGGCAAGTTATTGGTCCCAGTTACTGTGCACTGGGAAATCCAACCATGAAAAACAGGTACATCAGGACCTATTGGAAGAATTCAGTGTTTTAATATGGACCTTTTCTTTTTGTGGGTGTACCAATAAAAGAGGGGGGGGGGGGTGGTGTGGTGTGAAAAAGGAGTTGAATTTTTGACACAAATTACTTCCTTAAAGAAATATACAGAAAAACCCCATATTTAATAAAACAGAGCTTAATATTCAGGTACATCACAGAGGACAGTTTTTCCAGGATTTCTAGTTGTCCCATACAGACATATCTGGAAACATTACATCAGTAAACAGTCACAGTATTTAACAAGAATCACAATCCCACTTAGCAAAGATCAAAGATAGGGATAAATGTCAAAAACAATCATAACAAAAGCTAGCTTTTCTTCATAGGAACTACATAGTAGCAGCAGTATACAGGCTACATACCTTACATGCATATGTCTCTCTAAGGGAAAGGAAAATAGCAACAGATGTGATACTGGACTTCATCATAGGTCTGGAAGATAAGTGAACAACTAACAAACATGGGGACATACAAGAAAGAAGGAGAATTAATACCCTTTCAAAAAAATGCCCAAAGGCAAGAACAAAGTTCATATAATCATACTGCAAACAGTCCAAGCCTGGACCACACTTTAAGACAAACCTCATGTACATGTTTCCTAAATATGAAAAACTTGAGTAAAAACACTGGCTCTCAGCCATGAATATAACTTCAAGACATCCTTGTAATAATTTTCCATGTAGTAACACCACAGAAAACATAATCTAGATGACCTGAATCTTATACAAGAATCCAGCCTACAGGTGAGTAATAGCCTGAAAAAATGTTTTAAAAAAATTAAAAAAAGGGGGTGAGAAAAAAGAAATAGTACAAGTGCAAGTCCATCATATGGGTCTGCACTGCCACCCATCCCGATGACATCTAATTGCTCACCACAGCACAAGAGGAATTAATGGGGACAAGCAAAATCAGTGGTTTCATTACAAACTAGGGAACCATGTTGGAAGGCAAAGAGGTTATGTTCCAAAAGTTTTATTTGTTTACTGTTCTTTCTAGAATAGCAGGAGCACAAGAGGTAAAGGAATAGACTTTTACAGTCATTGAAAGTATACCTGCTCCCTTAACATACCTATAAATGCCACAACTGATGCAGATACGGTTTTGCACTTTTGAAATACAGTCCCTGCTTGCAGTTCACCCCATCAATCAGCACTAAAGATAAATAAGGAGCACATCCCTACAGATTTTAAATCCTTTTACCCTAAGTACCATACATTTCTAAAATCTGTGTTCATTAAAACACATTGTCCAACACAAGTTTTAGTTAAGTGCCTTCCTTCTGCTCTCCTCACCTCCACCAAGCATTGAGAGGGACATACAGAAGCAAACCTTTCTCAACAGAAACTGTGCCTTTCGGTGAAAAGTACCCAAAAAGTGAAAGCTCTTCTCCCAAAAAAACCAAAACCAAACCCAGAGCATGATCCTGGCAGCTGACAAATACCCTTCATAGACATTTAAGCTGATGCAGTAAGAAGCTGATTTCTCTGGTTCAGGACAAAACAATTTCTATGAAGTATTTAAGCTCCAAAACATGACTGCAAAAAAACACCACCTGGTTCTTCAAGCTCCTCAGTTTCCAAGTAGTAAAGTACTATATAGGGGGCTAAAGCTCTGTTTCTACAAGTGTCCAGATTGGGCCTTTCTACAAGTGTCCAGATTGGGCCCCACTTTGGCAGCAGTGAGCAGTCCAGATGCTCCCCCACATCAAAACGTACCTGGGATTCTCATAATATCCCAGAATTGTCAGATCTGGCAGGTGTTGTCAACATAAATGTGTGCAAAACCTACACTATACCACCAGGAAAGAGGTTTTCACAAAAGAACTATCACAATCACTTCTATTGAGGAACATACAAAAGCATTGATGGTTCAGTAGGTCACAGTTTAAAGTGTTGGTCCATTATGTAAGAAACCTATGATTGCACTCCATTTTTCAGCTGGAGGGGGCCCAAACCCATATGTCCCTTTTGAAGACAATAACTTCACTAGGAGATGTTTAGCCACGAAGCAATCACCTTCAGCAAAGCAAAGCTGAAGGTACACCACTTGGCAAAAAATACTTAGCAATGTTCAAAGGGCTTCCGAAAAATCAGCATGACCCCATGCGCCAACAGATAACTTCCCCAGAAAGCATCAGACCTAGGTTCTGACCTTTGCTCCGTTGCCCATTTATGCAGTGTATATTATACAGTCACTGGATAAACACAGCTATGTATTTTTTTGCATTGGATGCATCCCTTTGTGGATTTAATACTATTATTTTCAGGCCGTAACATCATAATTGTGTCTTTTGCCACTTAACTCTTGAGGGAAGTGAGCTCGATGTCTAAAACATAACCAGAGCGAACTTTTAAACCAAAATCTGCATCTCTAAACTTGTAAGAAAGCCAGTAATTTCTGCTGGCTTTGTCCTTATTTTCCTTCTATTTCTGCAGAAATATGATGCCAGACTGTATTTTTCATCCAGAATTGGTGGAGCAGTGCTGTAGTACCTCCAGAAACGCTACTCAACCTCTATTGAATCCATAAACTTTGACTGAGTCAACAAAAAAAAAAAGCACAGTTTTATTTGCAGAATGAAATAATTAAAAAAAAAAATCTAGTTTTACAGATGTATTTAGACCACAAAATCTTGTAAATTAGCGTCTCAGTTTTACATCTGTACCTTTTTGAGTTCCCTGTCATTATTGTTCTTATGCTGTCAACAAGCCAATTACCTTAAAATAACCACTAGTACCCAAAAATAACTATTTCTGAATGTGCAATGCTATATTTGACACTCATTCACCAATTAATATTTTGGCTTTAGCACACCAGCTTACAACTTTTCAAGTCTATTTTAATCTCTACAACTACTTTGGTTGCTGAAATTTTGTTTTATTTAAAATGAACTACCACAGAAAAAATCAACCCCCTTCTACCAGGTTAACACTCTAATGTCTAGGCTCCAGATAATCCCAAACAGATGCTTTCATGCGTTACTGAGTCATTTAGCGCCAAGGCAAGTGTGAGGATTACGTTTGTTTAAGACACAACAAAAGCACATGATATCCTGTGCTACACATCCGGATACTACTGTCACGAACAGGGAAGCAATTCTGACTATGGCTGCCAAATTAAGTTTTTTTCCAGCATGAGCTCCCAACAGGGAGCACAGTTCTTCCTTTTCTGCATTGATACAGTAGTCCCAGAGGCAGATGCAGCAACCTGTTATGCCCGGATCTGATTCAAAGTCCTCTCCAAGTCAACAGCAAAAATTCCTTTGTTTTCAATGGGAGGAGGATTAGGTACCCAAAGAACTCGCAGTTCAGCTTGTCTCATAAGTACCTTTTCATCCCAGGATCTACATGGCTTTTCACAGCATCCTATCTCATCTTCCCCCTCCCTATTCTCAGCTCAACTATATGAACAGCATGCTTGTAATCAAATGGGGTGCATACTCCATTTAGATGCAAATTTGGGAGCGCTCCAGAACTTTATGCTAACTCATGACACACATGAAGAATTAACCATCTGTGTTACCCCATCTGTTGCGTACTGTACTTTAGAGAAGCCCAAAACAGTTCGGCACATCTCATTTTCTTGCCACCTAAAGTCAGAACAATTTTTTGTTACAAAAAACAATGTGAGAGACTAAAATCATACATTTTTCTATACTTTGGGATAGGGACAGCTGTTTTAGCCAATATTACAAACATACTTTCTTTGGCAACTGACTGGTTTGCAAATAGTGTTTGCTAAATCATTTGTAGTCTGCAAGAAATGAATAAAAAGGAAGTTTTATGCATTAGACCAATGAAGAAATGTAAAAATAATTTTATTTGAACTCTTTTTTTTTCCTCTTTCTTTAACTAAATGGAGATAATAGACCTACCACACTGCATATTTAATAGCGGTTTACATGTATGAACTCTTAAGAAGTAAAGTAATATCTATCTCCCGAAACAAATTTTCTCAAACTTCCTTCTAAACGGAAAGCAACCAAGGCCGAAATGCCAATCATAAATAATTAGGAAACACAATTACCCATTATGTTGTTAGTTCACTAACATTTCTGACAGAAAGATGAAAAAAAATTAGCACCAAAATACAGTCATACCATTTAGGACTGTGGCATCTTGGCTTTCACTTATATTGTAGATAATAAAATGCTGATCTATTTATGGAAAAGTTATCCACAATAGAATCAGACCTGATCCAAGAACCCATGAGAATGTCAAATGTTGTATTCTATGGCATTCAGTCTTAACAAAAATTTCAAAATCAGCCTGTGCAATCTAGATTAAGGTTTCAAATTTTGCATCAAAAATTGACTGAAAGTGCAAATAAGGTTTCTGTATTTCACACCTATTTTTCTTAGATTGTATTTATCACAGTATTTCTAAAAACAACACCTCTTACAAATGCTCACATGGGCAAGTGTGACTGGTGACTCTTTGCTAATGCCACCTCACAAAAGAGGAACCTGAACAACACAGTGGATGGAAATGCAATTTATACCCTGCCTAATCTTATGTCAAAACTGAAAGTAAATTAACAAGTACAGGCTTCTTACGGAATACAGACAGTACTGAAAAACTATGAATTTTAAAAAACTCTATAAAAAGCCCAGGAAAAACAGTGTGGCAAAGGCATGACTTGTGAATCAGGGTTGGGGACTCAATTCCCACCTGCCACAGACTTCCTGATGATTGCATTAGGCAACTTTTCACTTTACTTTTTTACCTTTATTTCACAGTTGGAAATAGCAAAACTACTTTCTTATTCATAGAAGAAGGAAAAGATAAATTTAGTTATTTTGATGATTCATTCAGATACAACAGCCATGGGAGTCATTCTAATATCCAGAATAAGTTAGACAGGCAGGTGTTATTGGCAGAAGACCCAAATAATCCTTATGCAATACCAAATTATACTGCAGTTGATTGAGCTGCACATATCAGAAGGGAACCTTCTATTATTTTAAAGAGCATTCATACAAGATTTCCAGAGAATTAAAAAGACTATATGGCACGATGAATTTAACACTCCTTTGTACCAGTGTTAAATAGTACATTGTCCTATTAAGTTTTTTTAATATACATCTTCCAAAATAATTTAAGAAAGTGGTATCATATTTTCTGGAAGCATCTAGAGTCAGTTCAATGCCTGCACAGATGACAACCTCTTCTTAATTCACTTCATTAGCCTACCAATGTGGGAGCATTGCTTACCTTTACGCAAAGGACAGAATATAACTCTAATTGAGGACTTTCTAGAGTAGAATATACAGTTTATTTCTAAATATAAAACCTTTCTCTGTGTATGCTTAAAAAACTTTACACAAAGCAGACAATTTTAATCTGAACTGTTTAGATGAAGAGGATGATTTTAGCTGCAGGAACCCTAGAAAGAATGTTTTGAGACTGTTGAGATTAATACCTGCAAAGTTGTTTAAGTCTAATCAGAAATTAAAAATTATAACAAGGTCAGATACTCTAACCCAGGTATTAGATGAAATGAAGCTCAGATAGACAGAATCTCAGTACAGACTTTTAATCCAGAGCAAAGCATCAAGATCAAGTACTTGACTTAGGGATGTTCCCAGCAGTACTTCCAGCTTAAATTAAAGGGTTATATACACTTCAAAAGTAAAATAACTCAAGTTAACCTGCAACACAGTCATCTGAATTTATATTTTTTACTATAAAACATCTGACTTTTTAGACATGTCATTATATCAATTTTGACAGCATGTGTATTTTGACACTGAAGTACCTTTGACAACAACTTCAGCAAAATAAACATCTGTGTCTAACAGTCCTAAAGAAATAGTTGGTTATCTGCCAAGTCCTCCAATTATTAGTCCTCATGCTTTTCTGGCTACATGGACAGCCCAGCTTTTTATCTGAATATCGTAAAAGCTAGAGAATTTATGCATTGTATTGGGTCACCATGGACCCAACATGAGCTTGCTATTCAGGTGTGAGCACACAGTCAGTGACTATTTATGATGCAGAATTCATATGCAGTGCCATATTCTTTATTATTTGAGTATCAACATGGCCTCTTGACCACCATCCCATTGGGAAGAAGTGTGTGAAAGTCCATCTGTATTCTGTCCTGCTTTGTTGATAAACCTCCAGATCACTGTGTAGAACCAGAGTACTCAAGTGCAGCTCTATGTCAGTGTTTTCAACCTTTTTTTTTACCTGAAGGCCCTCTGAATAGTGGTTTTACACTCTCTGACAATAGGCTTGCCCTTCTCTATGACTTTTTGGAAGCCTGTGTCCCTAGACACAAACTAAAAAATGCTGGCTTTTGAGAAATGCACTCCAACAAGTTAGAAGATAACATTCCAGTTTCCAATATAGCTCTTGGGGCTGCAGTATCTATGAGACTGTTTACTGTAAAAACATCTCACTGCTCAACCAGTGCATTTTCTGGGAAATTCCCCATCAGCGACAACAACAATAATAAAATTCTTGGATCTTATCACCAAGAAAAACAAAAGACATAAATCCATGAAGGCCATGAAATCTGAATGCAAATGCTGGATGACACAACATGATATCAAAGGATGAGACTGTGAGGCAGACCATTCATAAAGTTCACACATCTGGCCAAGCCTACTTCTTATGGGTCACCAGACTAATGCAGCAGGATCCAGATTCCATTTTTTTTAAAGAAATCAACTCCAAGTCATGATGTCAGACACTCTCCCAAGAGCACCTTTCTCCCATTCACATGTCCTCCCAAAAAGGCTACAGAAGCAAAATTTTGTCACTACAGAAGAAATCTAAACCGTTCAAAAATTTCACCTTGACATTGCTTTCCAGGAAAAGACATGCCGATGGTACCAATAGAATTTGAAAGCTCTGCCTTAATATCCTACCAGTAAAATTTTCCACAAGGTAGTCCAGCTTGTGACCAGGAAAGAAAAGTATCCTTTGATAACAGTGTAGACTTCCTCAATACAGTAGCTCTGAATTTCCACCTACCAACATTAACCTGGTCAGCTATTAATCGGAAGCACATGGGAAGTAAACTAGACATGTCAAGGTGAGAAGTTTTATGCTCCTTGCCTGCCTCAAAGCACTAATAGCCTGCTTCTTTATTTCCAAGGCAAGTTCAAATTTCTGGGAAAGTGTTTCTTATATCTGTGAAAGTCACCTCATATTTTCAGGACTACCCAATCACTACTAGTAGAAAAACTCCAAAGCAGCATCCGCTGATGAACTGCATGCTTTCTGCCAGTCTCCGGCCGCTCTGATTCTCATTGCAGAAGTTCAATTAGGACTCACAGCAGCCTGGATAAAATCAGCACTGAGGAGATTAACGTCTGGCAATTTTTCAGCACTGATGTTTTTTTTACCCATTCTAGGTTCTTCCTCTGCCATCCAACATATGCTACATTGATGTCTCAAGTGTATATTGAAACTTTTAAAGGTGAAGTTTCATTCAAAGTGCAGGGTAGCCCCTAATTTGTATCTAGCCAAGGATACCTACTAGTTTAAAACATATCCACTCTGTTCACAGCAGTATTTTTTACTAAGATAAAACATACTGAAATGCAGCAAATTTAACATTAATTGATCGCTGTCACACAGGATTGGTTCAAGTTCAACTAAATTGTTTTGAAAAGCTGTTTTGCATTAATCTGTACAACTTGCCTGCAAGTCCAGACATTGGGACTTCATACTTCTGTGATTTCTTTTTCTTTTTTTTTTTTTTTTAGCACAAAAGTAAAAAAAATTGGGATTCAGATTTGGTTTTAATGAAGTTGTATTGAAAAAATTATGGTACAAGGGACACGGGGTAATGGTTTTAAACTAAAAGAGGGTAGATTTAGATTGGACATAAGAAAGACATTTTTTTATGATGAGGGTGGTGAGACACTGGAGCAGGTTGCCTAGAGAATTTGTGGATGCCCCATCACTGGGAGTGTTCAAGGTCAGGTTGGACGGGGCTTTGAGCAACCTGATCTAGTGACAGATGTCCCTGCCCATGGCAGGGGGATTGGACTAGATGATCTTTAAAGGTCCCTTACAACCCAAACCATTCCATGACTCTATGATTCTCCTAAAACTGGCTCAAGACCTGCTCAACTCCTCCACAACACATAGCCATGGGAAGTGCAGTTCTGTTATCTACATACATTGAGATTAAGAAAGACATCAGAGTAAAAGGGAAAATGGGAAGATTAGGCCAAGAAGTCTTTCAGACCCGGGAACCCATTCTAAAGGTCCCTAAGCAAATATTTTGTAAGATGTTGCTGGATCCACTGGTCATTTCAAAGACTGAGGAAAAAAGGGATGAGCCCAAAGTTGATATTTTCTCTTAAAATCCTTGACAAACTTTCTTCAAAATATAGCAGAAAATTGAGCTACTTTTCAACAAAATACATTGTGTCTATAGGATGAAAAATTAATACAAGCAATATATAAGAATGTTTACAGTTAGCTGACCAATCTGTAAAGAGTCATATAAAAACCAATCAACTCAAGAAGGAGTGACAAAACTTCTACCCATACTACATTTTTATCAAAACATGAGGCATATTTGAATTTGAACCATGAAGTGGTGGACTGTACATCACTGCCTTTCTTAGGTACTCCAGACTGTCACATGAAATTTTTCAAGAATTGGAGACCCGCCACACTAGTGGTGAACACAAAACAGGATGGGGCTGTGTGCTGAAGTTTTCATGTTGTAGACCAGGCGCAGTCATCCTGAGTCTAGAAATAGGTATAACCCTCCAGAACAATTCGTGTAGCAACCAGCTTGATGGGGGTCAGCTCTGTGTTGTGAGCCACCTTCTGGCCACCACTCTCACTATGGGAAGGGCTTTTACGTTCTTTCAGGGATTCTCTCCCATTGCGTGAATAGTTTTGATACAAAGGCACTAGCACAAGATGGGCAAAAAACCTCAACAGATTCTCGCTGCCCAAAGTGACCCATAAGAGTGACTGATCTCTCTGAAGAACTCAAGCCCCTGTGAAGTGCAGCAAATTGAGTACTGCTCCACAAAAGGAAAAAATAACAATCGAGGAAGAAACATGCATTAGTTATTTGTAAAGTCTAGTCCAGAACAATACGTGACAGTAACTGGGACTTCTTTGTATATGTCATTTGTCACAACTTCAAAATCTCAGAACTTTGTTAGCATCTACCAGCAGCCCTGATATGCAAAACCTTCCTCCCCAAATCTGCATCTAGTAAGACAGCTGTGACTATGTGTGTGAGGTTTTACACTTCACTACCAACAACCCCCACTTACCACTCAAGACCAGACAACTGAAAGGGTCTGTTGAGAGTCTACACACTGAGACAATCAAGAAACTCAGGTTAAAGTGTGATAATTGCAGTGTTCAGCACTATTGAGGTAAAATCAATTAAGGGACAGGCGTTCTATATATACACTATGGGCTTGAAGTAATTTATTTCAAACTCAATTCAGCTACCAGTATCCCCATTTTCAAATATTTGTCTGTCATTATCCTTTACTCATATAATTCTGAGGAAAATCTGTTTTAGTTGATATTTATCCCGGCTAAAAATATGTGAGCGCTTACTTCTCAGCTGTTTCAACCTCTAATTAAAACCAGTTCTACAGCCAGACACAGACACCATGCTAAGAAGAAACAGCCTCAAGTAACACAATTTTCATTGTTAAAGGAAATGGTTCATAAGCAATTATATCTTGTCAGCTCTAACGGTTAATCTAACCTCTTCAGTGACACCCAGTTATTTTCACACTCAACATCCTGCCACGAACCAGTAATTATAGCCCATACTTGCTATCTCCACTGACACTGATTTCCAGACTACAGGGACGTAGGCAAATGAGCTTATAACCTTAAGATAACCAAAGGACACTAAAGAGGTTATTTTTTGCAACATGACATTTATTCCTGAAATTGTTTGACCATTAAACAACAATCATTTCATCATTTAATCTGATTCTAACCAAGACTCTGCTTCAAATGAAAAGCTTTTCCACTGTATCATTTTCTATTTGCAGCAAGTCATTAAAACAAAACTAATACATGATGAAAAAACTGCAATGAAAGTTAAAAAAAAAAAATGTAGATCTTATTTTGCTCTAGGGAGATTAAGATTTCTCTTGCTGGAGGAGGTGGAGGAGGGAAAATTAAAAGTTGTCAAGCAGTGGTTGTACAAGTACAGACTCCAAACCCCCTTGCCCACCTTCCCAAAAAAGACTGGCAGAAGACATCAGTTCTCAATGTTTGGTTGCAGTCTGACAGAATTCATGCCAGAACATCAGCAATAAACTTTGAGAAGTCAGGGAGTCAGGGAAGCACACCTCAGGAAGACCAAAGAGAAAAACATCATCCTTGTCTTTAAAAAGAGATTAAAGGAAGAGCCAAGGAATAAATGGCCAAAGTAGTATTCCCAGGAAAATACTGAAAAACACAATAGGGTAACAAACCCGTGGGTACAGCAAAAGCAACATGTTCTAAAACTTTTTGACAATCCCTCATGACATTCTCATCACAAGATATGAAGTTAGTCTTGCGTGGTTGTAAAAGTGGCTGGGAAACTTTACTTGGGGAAAATATAAATGGAAACACGACATTTAAAAAAGTAATATGGGTTATTTACAAACTTTATGAATCTGAAGGTCATAATTGAAAGATGTGCTCTCACAATAGCAAGTATCAGTGGGTATTTGAACAGATTTTTCAATTAAACATTGCAATCTCAATAGTAAGTATAAGCAAAATACACTATAGGGTATCTAATTCTACAGATTTGCCTGAGAACACAAGGTATAAGCTATGCCTGCAGAGATTGCAAAGGAATTTAAGGATGTCAAGCACTAAAAGAAGGAACCAAAGATATTGCATGATCCTATTCACCTGCTATGTACAGTTGAGTCTTAAGACACAAAGACATTATATTACATCAATAAAATGTGGTACATCATCTGTGACTTAAACTGTTTTCTTTGGTGTCCTCTCCTATTTACAGCTGATAACCCAAGCCACAATACAGCTGATTTTGAAACAAATGATACTTTTAGTAGTTACTCAAGTGGGAGGTTGTTAGAACTAGTGCTACTTTGTATGTAATGTCTGGTCCAGCAATTTTGCCAGAATAGGACATATCTCTGAAAAGTTTTGCTTTAGGTTATTGGCTGAAAGTTTCATGTATGTATGTCATGTATATCAAATTTAACATGTGTAACTATTATCAACAGAAGTCTGAAGCCTGAACACTGGAACAAGTTAAGCACTACAAGAATATTGTGTTCTCGTGAAGCAGATCTTTCAGATCTTTTTGATCATAAAACCATCCAATTTTCTTTTAAAAGAGCTGAGAAATTTGAATAAAGTCCACCCAATAGGTTACAGTTACTTAAATTTTCCTGATGCAGCCTTCTGTACAAGGGGGTCAAGTGTTTAAGGAAAGAAGGAAAATGTAGAAAATTACTCAACAAAAGGAAGCTCTAGGACATCACCCTAGTCCAAAACATAATTCATTAATAAATACACTTTTCTTTTTTCTGTGGCTCAGTGATGTTACAAAAAGTTCAGTTCCAAAGGACCAGGTCTCTTGGTAACCAAATTGCAAGATTTAAAACTTTTCTATTCTACCTTTTGTTTTCCTTTTCCTTTCCCACATCCACACTCTGTAGTTTGCCAACTGCCCTTCAGTACCCAAATTTCCATTGAAAGAAAATTCTAACTCAGCCAAGAAAACCGAAAGAATTTGGAGGCTGCACAGATGGGAAATCATTACATGAATACCATTAAGGAGAAAGATATTAATTGCTCTCTCACTTCCTCTTACAATGAGGAACTCTTTCAATGTTCACTTAAGGTGCCATAGACAAGGGCATATCTAAAGAATCAAATTCTATTTTAAATCAGATTAAAATTAATATATCCTCTCAACACAACGTAAAAAATAAAATTAAACAAAAAAAATCACCAAGGAAATCAAGAGACATAAAGACAATATTGTCCCCCTTCTGCACCTTCAGGCTATTGGATCATTCTTATTATATAATAAAGTAACTAAACACCAAGAGGTTTAGAGACAAATTTAGTCTAATCAAACAATAAATAGTGGTTCAGCAGCCAAACAGGTTTGGGTATCCATGTACAGCTTGGAGAACTGCCTCAGAGAACAATTCTTCACAGTGCAATGTCCCAAAGACAGAGATTTGGCTGTAAGAACAGAAAGTGAATTAAATCAGAGCATGATTTCAAGTATTTATCATCTTTTCCCTTCCACAGAAATTTTCTTTTCTTTTGCTAAGCAAAAGACTTATTTTTGAAGAACAAACTAAATATAGAGAGAAAGAGGATAAATCCTACAACACAGGGCACACTCTGGGAAATCCTAAACTAATGACACCAGTCACATTCTCTAGAAAACTGAGAGTAAGGAGGTCATGAGTTTATAACTGGAAGCTGCTCATCCCTACTAGCAGCAGGTAGTGCTTTTTCTGCTGAGTACTCACCTCAAAACAGGTAATGTCTTCTTCTCAAAATAAACAGAAAATAAAAAGTTTGTTTAAAGACTCACCATATTGTAAGTAGTATATTAAGCAGCCTGTATAAGGAATATTGCAGTAGATGTACTTGCCTTTGTTCCTAAAGCTCTCTAGGAACATAACAAGAAAAAAGCACGGGAGTACAAACAGAGAGCTGAGCTATAAATAGAAATTTTTCCTACTAAAATTATTACTAGAATTTCTTGGTAAACAGCTTTAGCTGAAAGAAGCCTGAGAGAAAGTTTGATACGATCCCCTTGCAACCCACAAAACATCCACTTCTAGCCAGACTTTATACAAAACCAAACAGAGAAGCTACTGCCTGGAATAAGACAGGCCATCAGAGACATCTAATTACACTCTGTAACACTTTGCTATTTACACAAACAACACCAAACAAAATAAAAACCCAATCCCATTTTTCATACAGGAAATTAAAAGCCCTAATTATACAATCAGCATTAGCAACACAAATGTTACTATTCGGAGCATGAGAAGCATTTTACAATCACAGGGGAAAAAAGAGGAACAAAGAAACAAATATTTATTCTGGCTCTATCTTTATTTCAAAACTATGATCAGATTACATTCATTGAACACTTTTTACGTGACAAAGTCAAGCACTCAGAAACTAACTAAAACCAGAACAGTTTGGCTGAGCAATCATAATTTAGCTCTGTAAATCACATATATATTTTTACAGACCTGATATGCTATTTCTTCCCACTGGATCCTCACTCCAGGCAGGTGAGGCAGTGAGCAGGATAAAAGATGTTCAAAGAGCAAGAAAATCGTGTATTTATTTTTATCCTGATCATTTGGGGATGCCATACCATCCAGTCTTTATGTTGTCTTCAGAAATGTTAATTTCCTTTTAATAAGACACTTTCCACCATCATGTCATTCAAGCATCAGTGCATGTTATCTTCTTAACTGCCCTGTGGAATAAGAACATGCTACCTTTCTCCTTTTAGAAATAAGCACAGTGAACCACTGATGGAGCCAAGGGCAGAACTTCAGAACTTGTCTCCAGTCACAGATTCGTAGATTGCTCATTCCTGTAGATCGGATGGACTTAGCATTTAATGTTCCCATGGACCTCAGGAGAAGAGTCCAGTTCTGTCACAAATAGCATCCAAAAAGGGGATGGCTTTCAATTTTGGTGGCCATCCATCCTAAAACTGCTTTAACTAACCCTTTAAAGAGGAAGCAAGGCTTATATACAGCCTCTTGTATACATTATTCATCTAATTCATAAGAACAGCCTACCCGCCTTTGTAATCTCTGCCTTCATTCCCTACAGGCATGGTGATATATCAGGTGAGCCATAGGACCTACAAACTACAGCCCCAGCAGCTTGCCCTCACCCTTACCAAATTTCTTGAGCCCTGCTCATCTGTTAACCGCATATTATTACATAAAAAATCTGCCCTTCTCGCAGTTTCTTCTTCCCAGAGTTACCACTCCCTCCCTCCTTCCCAGTAATGCCTCCCTGTGCACTGCTGACAGCAGTGTGGGACCAGATTTTGATAAGAATATTTGTGCTCAGGCAGTGTTTTGACAAGCTGCCAAAATTCTGCAGACAACAAAAGCAACAAGAGAAAAAGAATATCTGTTTTCAATCTTTTGTAACTGAGCTAAAAAAACACTCTAGGATTTCAAGCAACAAAGAAAAAGCACTTTTTTTGGCTTTGCGGTTATCTCTGCTGAATTCCAAAGACCTGAAGTAAATAATAAACTTAACAGAATGTCCTTTAAAAAATAATAAAGGTACGAAAATCTTTTATAATGAAAAGTGTTAGGCAACCTAGCCTAGAAAAAAAGGACATCAACTGCAGGCTCTTGGTGCCCTTAAAAAATAATTAAAAGTGCAGTTCATCAGAGAGCAGCAGTAGCCAAGGGCTAGATAATGTGCAACTCCCAAACTCACCTCAGTGAAATGATACTTCCACATCCGTGCAACGTTGACCTCATTTCTTCCTTTCCCATCCCACTTTCTTCCTGGTCTACCAACTATGTACAATTAAAATAACATTGTCTGAGGCCGTATCACTTCTGTCATAGGTTTGGGGTTTTTTTTTCCCAAAGATTAAGGCAGAGAAACAAGAGGGAACCAGCTAGGAGCTCAAATTCAGAAGAGAAGAGAGACACAACCTCTGAATCAGTAGCGACCAAAACCACAGCCCCTGGCCAGAGAAAACCATCACAGTTTTGATGCTAAACGTTGAACCTCAAAGTAAACTGTACAAAGAAATCTCCATGGAGGTTTCTAAGGAAAATATCCTACAATTCAGCTTCAAACAGCTGTGGGGAGAAAAAAACCAATCAAAGTCCCCAAACTCTGTGTAACCTACAACACTGAAATCTCGTTGTTCTGGTGCTCAAAATACTAAACCCAGTGAAAAAGCAGCCCTCATTCTTCAGCAAAACTACATCAAGGAGTGTTTTAGAAGTCTAAAAATATGGACTATACTAATTGTTTCAAAGTTGTGTGAATGACTTAGTTTTCAGTGATCCTGTCAAATCATCCTCTTGGCATTCACAAAACATCCACACAGAGGCATCTTTCTTCAAAACTTTCATTATTTAAATGTATTCAGTAGGTTTGATTTGGCTCTGAATCGTAGGAGATTCATTGCTCTGAAACATCAATATACCATTAGATTGTCCTAAAACAGCCAGCACCGTGTTGCTAATGACTCAATAGGGAAATTACATCTGTGTTCCTCTGCACATCTAGTTCTCTCTTGGGATGAGGACAAAATGGACATCCACAGCCTAGAAACTCCTTCTTGAAATTCAAGTGCTTTCCCCGCCATGTCCGATTAGCTACTAGAATGAAACTTATTTTACAAAGTATAGACAGAAGGCGGTCTCTGATACAGCTATGACTTGGTCCATTAATGTTTTTGAGAACTGTGATCCAGTTCTCAGCTGTCCCTAAAAAACAGTCAGGGATGCAATAGGAATTGCAGAGCACACAAGCAACACAGCTGGCTGCAGACGCCATGTGGACATGAAGAACCACTATATAGCTGTTCGCCCTATGGTGATCAGCGATCCACTGCTAATGGTGGTACAACAGGGGACTAGTATGTCCTTTGTCGCCCTCATAAATCTGCCCCAGCAGTGGAATGGGAAAGAAAAACTACCCAACACAATGCAAGAGGAAACCAGCTCTCATCCTTCAAATCAAGCATGGGAATGATTTAGTCAATAGAGCATTCGGTCACAAAAAAGGCGCAGGCTCTTTCTCTAGTCTAACGCTCAAGAAAAGAACTGGCTGATGTTTAACTGTGCTTTCAGCATGGGCTTGGTAAACACACTGAAGAGTACAGCTGGATTCTCTTTTGGAAGGATGGTATGAACTCTACTAACAAGATGAAGTTGGAAAATGTTATTTTACCCTCTGTCATCACTTCATTAGGCTTCTCCCTATTGTTGGAGGCTGTAAGACTTTCTCCTCTGATGGGTTTCATTTTGTGAGTCATTAGGCTGCTTCCTTTGTAATTCAGAATCCTACCTGTGATTATACCACAAGCTTGACTTTAAGTGACACAGAAAAAATCCTCCGTGATCAAAGCATCTTTTTTGATACCCTTTTGTTATCCTTGCAAAAGCCGATGCAGGTAGCAGGCAGCAGCCAGTCCCCCTAGTCTGCCTGGGCAGACAGCAGAAAAAAGGTTTTTCTACCATTTGATGCACTTTATCCTGAAGTAGGCAACTAAACCAAGCCAGACATCAACCTAAAGATGCCCATTTCTCTCCACTGATTATAAAGTGGAAGTGACCGGCTCAATATTAGGTAGAGATGAATATTACCTCTATCATTTGTCCTGGTCTAGACTCATTTCTGCTTTGCTTTATTTTTTCCCTGTTACTGAATAGCATAAACTGTACATTTCTAATTTCTGTTTGCTCTTTGCCAATTCTGGGTTACAACTCCAGTATCTATTTTCCACCACCAGAGATTCATTCTTACCAAATGTCAGTCGGATTCTCTGCATGAAAAATACTGTATCCTAGTTGTAAATTAAAAAAAAAAACAAACAAAACACCATGAACCAAACACACACCCCAAACCAACTAATGAACACAAAAGCTAATTATTAATGTAATATTTGGATTCAGGGTTTTGCTTACAGGTAAACTTTGGGATTTACTTTGATCAAGGCAGATGAAAGCCAATCCTGACAGTGAAAATCCAAGCAGATGACTTTTTTTGCAGAACCCTGTCTGCATACAAATTGCCGAAGAGCTTGATGATGCACCCAATGCAGGGATTAGAGTCACTGCAAAAGAGGATAAATAGATAAAGACCTAGGCTTTATCTATGACTACCCACTGTAGGTTTTCATCATTATTTTTCATACTCCTGGGATTTTTGCATTTGTACACTATACACGTATATCACTATGTTCATTCCTCTCTTGCTTCTAGCTTGCCTAGCTACTTCTTCCCTTTGGACAGGAGTAAGGAATATGCTCCATAGGGAACACCAGGTTCAAACCACTTATTTCTCACATTCTGCTTCATTAATGAAGTATATTAAGATTAGGACTCAAGCAGCTGAAATAGTCTTTTTACCTATTTTAGCAGTCAGGCCTCAGCAGATTGCTAACAACTGTAAGTTGCTGTTTTCTCTGAGCTGCTGTTTTCTCAGTTTCAGAAGGGAGGGACTATGTCAGTTCACACATTTGATGGTTAATAGTAAAGACAGAGAGAACAAGAAAATAAGATCATGGTCACCCACAAAAACACACACACAGAATTAAACAGGACTAAATGAGACTGTTCTGAAGAAAGGAGTATTTTCTGCTGTTTTATATATGCTTCAGTGCTTAAATCAAATATGTCTGAATTATTTTTAAGAAAAAAATTAATTATCATCTATAAAAATCTTAATAATTCTGAAGAGCTGGAAATCTCAGATTAAGTTGGTCAATGATGAAAAAAACATATTCTCCAATTTCTTACACTTTTTCGTCATTAGAAATATTACATGGGCCAAGCAAGTGAGCTGATGAATTGACTATTTAAAGCAATGTGATTTTAAACTCTTTTCCAAACATACAGTCATATGTCTAACGAAGTCAAGAATGTCAAATACTCCTTCTGTTGGGGACACTCAGCCTTTAATCTCATGCTTCAGATCACTGCAGGCAAGTTTATGAAATATGTCAGCCTTCACATACCCTCACAAGCTGGAAATACAGTTGTACGCTCTAAAGAGAAGGTATCTGGACAAGCAGCATATGAGAGCAACAAGGAGACGCATGTAAAGAGTCACAGTCCAGCTCATTTGATAAAAATTGCATCTAGCAGGATGTTTAAAAATGAAGTGTTTGTTCCTCAAAGTAAATCATTGAAACATCACAGCACAGTTTTAAAAATAGTTTTTTCTATCATTTGAGAATTTACATTTTTATGTCACACTATATTTACAAGCAGCTTCTCTACCCAAACATCAATTTGACATTAAAAAAACATCCATATCAAAGGAATGATATGCAAAAGAATCACTGAGCATCAGTGAGTAGAAATTAATTTAAAAAATAAGCCTCTTTGAATAGCTTATTCTAGCAATTTAAACGTGTACTTTTTCTTAGAAAAAGTAGCATTAATATTACATGGATGACTTTCCTCCAGATGCTACCAGTTGTTAGGTAAAATTTGATGGTTGGACTTGATGATCTTACAGGTCTTTTCCAACCGTAGTGATTCTGTGATTCTGTGATTAAATTTCAGCAACACAAATTTAATTTAGGTAAGTAAACTGCAAAACAAATAATTCAAGAATAGATAATTTCAAATTTTACCTAAGACAAACATGCCTTAATTACAGTCTCAGTGCATAAAAACTCCCTAGCAAGCTAAACAGAGAATTATAAAACTCCATTAGCTTTTCAGCAGAAATTTAGATTAAATATGGAAATTTAGATGCAAAGTTGTGAAAACTAGGTGAACCATCTCTGACTAATGCTAAAAGTGTATATACCACCTTACAGTCCTTAATACAGCACTACAAAAAGCAAACAAAAACAGGCACAGATAAAACCAAGTTTTTAAAGCTTTTTTTCTCTAAAAATTATCAAGGTAGATTATGAGCAAAATAAATGAGCAGAATCAAGGTAGATTATGAGCAACATTATTCAGTAGATTATGAGCAAAATAAAATTAAATGAGATGATGAACAAAAATATACCACACAAATTATCTTCTTACACCATATATTGCGCAACAAATTTGAGCTTAAATCTAAGCTAGAGATCAGACCAAGGTTTGCATATCTTTTAACTTAGTGCACAACTGATTTTGGAAAGGATTGTGGGCTGGAGGTAAAGGCATTGGAGATGGAAAGCAGGCACAATGCAAAACTATGAAGAGTAGTTAAGTTGGATTGATTATAACGGAACGTTGCACTAACAACCTGGCACTAAAGGCTTACAGCTTCTAAAACCATTAAAATTATTTGAGATCCCTAAGCAAGTAGATATACGAAAAGGAAACATCCTTTATCAGTCTGATTACCCTACTTCACTGACTCCTTCGCTGGATCTTGTATAGGTATTCATCAGCAGTTTGTTTAAAAGGCATTTGCTCTCAGACGCTCTTTACTGGTTTTAATATTTCCTTACAACGAACTGACAGCATCCCAGTTAATACAGTAAGACCATTTAAAGCCACGATTCTGTTTACTCTTTCCCTACCAGACTCAAAGGAAAAGTTAGCCCTAAGTTCTCATATTAACATACGTAACTAGCTATCCAACTCCCCAAAAAAATGGAAAATGGGTTATTACTCAGTAGTATCTAAGCAGATACTTACCTACAAAATATATGTATCTACAAGCAAAATTAAGAAACTTAGGGGACAGTTACATGGCTAATAACTCAGTCCTAACCACACCAAAAAAAAAAAAAAAAAGGGCAAATTAAATTAAATTAAAAGAGAAGATGCTGGAAATGGATAATTAGAAAACAACCATGATCCAGAAGATCCTGCCAGCTTGCAGCTGTAGTGACTGACAAAATATTGACAGAAAACAGTCAACCCTGTCGACCAGTTACACATCTGTTCAAAAACTGCCAAGAAGACATGGCCTTTCAAACCAACATTAATGTCCAAACAATTTTCTCTTCTTTGAGATAAAGCAGGGATGCCACTACATGTTGATTCACCTTGATGGCTTTTGGGGTGAAAAAGAGTGGGAAAAACATGAAACAAAAACAAACACATGCTCCTCTGCCAGGAAAACATGTCCAAAACCCCTAATTCCCCTAAAAATTTCCATACATGTCCAATATACATATATAATGTGCACGGATATATAAATACACACACATATGTGTGTATGTGTCTGTGTACAGTGTGTATATGTATAAAAACAGCTATGTATGTATATAATAGAAACAAAATCTCAAAAATACACAAATATTGTGCATATATATTTGCGTATATATTTCTGTATGTGTTAATATGCATCTATCTATATATATTTATATATGTACACACACACACACAAAATCTCAGCCACGGCTCTTTCTCAAAATTTGCATCCCAAGAATAAGATTAAGTTTGGCTCAAGAGAACCAGATAATAAATAATATATTATTTATTAATATATAATTAATATAATTTGGACTGTTACCTGTTTCCACAGCAGAGAACATTAACCAGTCATATTTCCAGTCCTCTCTTTTGCATTGCTGCTCTGTACTGAGAAGCCTGGAAATGAGCAGAGCTACTATACCATACTCCTGTCTCCAAAGCCCCAAAAGGCACTAATTAATTCATAGGCCATAGCTTAGAAATTTATGAAAGTGAGTATCTGAGACTTAATTGAAGCAAAGGAAAAACTCTTCTTTTTTTGGCTTGTAGGAATTACGCACTGGCCTCTCTACATTTCTAAGTTAACCTCTATATTATATTACTTTATTCAACTATTAAATTTATTTAAAGCTATCACAGCATATGAGTAAAACGTCAAAACTGACAGTGCTTACAAAACAAGGAACATCAGCTTTAAGTGTTAGTCACACCCAAAGAAATTTAAGCTCTCAGATTCTACCCCTACATCACACTCCCCACCTCATCCTTTAAAATCACCCGTTTCTTGACAATACCAGCTTTTTACTCCACCATGTCAGGTGCTGACCCTCTACTTTTCCTCAAGAACAAGCAGTAGGTGAAGTAGATGAGCAAAAGAGGAGCATAAATAAATTATTTTTGAATATGAAAATAAGCAGTGGATTTGGGGAAAGAGTGCAGTACTACGTTATCTCCAATTCACTAGACCATCCCATCTGATGCACTTCACAAGCGCTCCCACCCTGCGGGGAGATGGAAGGGTTATCACCACCATTTCACAGATGCAGAGTTTCATCCAGCTGTGTAACGTACTAAGGGAAGTTGAGCAGAGTCTGGGGCTTCATCTGAATCCTACCCCAATGTTTCCACTAACTGCACTGGGACTTTATTCACTGAAGTTGAACAAAAAATTCACAACAGAACTGGCAAAACATAACAATGGATTCCTTCTCATCAACTTAACATCTGGTTTCTGAATTAACATGTAAGAACTTATAATTATTTAACCAGAGTAATCACAACAAACAGCAAGAGCTCCCTGTCTCCAGAGTGACTGTTTCCTACAAGTTACTGCTTTTTGCTTGCATCCACTTATCCTTTTTTTTTTTTTTTTACAAATTGTAAACACGCCTAATTCTATCTCAAGCGATCCGTGTTTCTTGTTTCTATTGATCAGCATGGTCAACTGGCTCAGTTCTGTGAGTCAGAATTTCATACACTGTAAAATGCCTCAGTACAATATGAATTTTAGGTACAGTTACCGTATATGTGATCCCATGCATACAGGTGTTCTCCTTCTGGACAAATAAGCAAACACTCTTTGGTAATCTGGTTAGGACAATTTTTAATTTAAAAAAAAAAAAAATCTCATGAGAAATAAAATAGCCCAGTCCTCAAACATCATCTCAATGTGTAAGTCATCTAATCTGCAGGTTTTCTCAATTAGAGAATAAATTTCCCTCTATGTTTTATGTCACGTACAAGCTGAAATTGATCCCCTGAACAGTATGTCAATATGCTGTAAAAATGGATAAATGAAACCTTCTTTAAAAGTAGTTTTCTGAAAGAACCAGAGATCTTAAAACTGTTGGCAAAATTCTTCCTTTTTCTGTTCTATCTCAAAAACTGTTCACATTTATACAAGCAGAACTGAACCTAGTGGTGAAGACTGATTATACTATCAAAAGCCCCAAAATAAGGAGGTAGGCTTATTAGGTAGGCTTATTAAACTGTGAATTAAATTAACAACAGAATTCAAGATACTGGAATCTACTCCATTGCCTAAATACTACATTATTTTGATGGAAATTTTAACTTCATCCTTGCTCAAGTGATAGAGCAGGATGGAAGTTAAAACAGGCCTTTGTACAAATTTCAGTGCTTGGGATAAATGAAGCGGAAAAATTGGACTTTATTCCCCTTCCCACACAATTTACGCTCTACAAATAATTGGTTTTCACTTCCTGGTGCACTGCAGGTCTGTCCCAACTTGCTCGGTTATAACAACCAACACTGGTAGGGCAGATCATGCTTTTTCCTCTTACTCATTCCATCTAGTCTTCTGCCATTTCAACAAAATATATTTACTTTTTACTAATCTTTTTTTTTCCCCAATCTCATTTCAAAACAGATTGTTTCTTCGCTATCTGACCTTTATTAATTAGACTTAATAAGCCAAAAAAATACTTCTTAGCAGGAGTGGGCAGAAAATGCTATATCTAGATGTAAACATCTGCTTGGACAGAAAAAAAGGTATTAAAAAAAGTGTGTGCAAAAAGCATAAAAAATGCAATTAAAATATTTGATCTGACGGTGCAGTTGTACAGGCGTCATGAAATCTCCGATTTATTTCCCAAAGTCCAATCACTCAACTGGAGATACGCTGTTTAAGTTCGCCACCGGGCTGAGATGACATGAAAACAATAGATATACAGACACAGCCAAGAATCCCTAAGCGAACATCCCAGCTTTTTTCTCACTTGGTTCTGCTTCCCAATTTTTTGCCGCTTATTTCTGAGCCAGATCAAGTTCACCACGCAGGCTGCACAAACCTCTCTCTTCCTTTCCCCATTTCCTTTCTAATTTTAAACTAATAGACTGACGTAGCTCCCCTCCTCTGTTAAAAGGTTGTGTTTATCCCCAGTTTAATATAATTCTTTTTTTGTAAAATTAATCTCCAGCACGCTCAACAGAAGTTTTCCACATGTTCCACTTGGATGAGCATGTATTAGTTAGTGGGTCCTATTTTTAGCTGTTTTGCCTTACTTTACAGTTTATTTCCTTAAATAGCAATCTGGATATCAACATAGAGCTATGCAGATGAAAAATAAAACATATTCCCTGTTTCACATACATTTAGGGCCATGGAATTTTAAGTTTATAAATAGGAATATCTGAACTGAGAAGGAGTGAAATTCAGCATCGTAAGGTTAAACTAAAAATTTGATTATTATGACTTGGCAACTTTTACAGATTTTTTTCATGGGAAAACAATCCACTTAATTTTAGACTTTTTTTTTTTTTTTCTTTTAAAGATGGAGCTGCAGCAGCTGTTACCGAATTTACTGGCAATCTTAATTATACTATAAGCTTTATTCTGAATCCCCTTTAAAGTTGAGGCACCTCAACTGAGGTGGAGAGGATCTCCCTCTGGAGGCCTTCAGAGGCATCTTCCTCTCTCTCCTGACAAGGTAGGGAACTTCCCTTCGTGGCACAACAAGTTGGCTCCTGCATGCAAACACAGCCTAAGATGCTTATTCTCTCCTTCCCATTCCCCATCACCCATGTACTGACCTGTATTTCACGCCCCTGTCAACTATGCTGATGCAACCTGAATCAATGAAATGATGGAGGTAAAAAAATTTTTATTTTCTTTTTAAAAGTTATTTTCAGCCCAGATCATGTCAAAAATATCATTTACAGAGCAAACCATAAAACTGCATCAGCGTAACTAGGCGAAGCAAATGGCAATACCAAAAAAAAAAAAAGCCATAGAAGGAGACCACTGTGGAAGGCATAAATTTCTTAATAGGGTTTCATCTCTGAATGGTGATACTATGGCTTCACCATACTGGTAGTTTGTGTGCGAAACACTGCAATGAAGACACAAAAGAAAAAGAGCTTGCAAAACCTCACTTCAAATCAGAGGAAAGTGCAATTCCTAGTAGTTTTGCAAAGCCCTACCCAAACCGGGAAAAATGGTAAGCTTTCAATTTCAAGTATCCTGTTCAGTGAAGCTGAGATGAGGGAAAACCAGATGGTATTTTCAAAGATGTTAGCAAGTCATGTAACCACATTAGTTAACAACACTGGAGTAACTTCTTTTGCAAACACAGGACCAGGAGGAGGTCCATCGTAGAATGGAGCTTGCTGAATTTCATAGCTTTGATACAAGTTTGTATTACCTGAAATCCCCTTCCGCAAACCATGCAATGCATTTACCCGTGCACTTCTTTTTTGATGGGTTCGTTTCATGTTTTCCTCTTCTTTTCCTTACCTGCATTTTCACTCTACATCCTAGCAAGCTAATCTTCCACAATGACCTAAGCATCCCAGTAACAACCCGTGCACTTAATCTACCTTAATGTTTGAGAAATTGGTCAAATAATCTATATAATAATACATAACAAAGATACGATAATATAAAATAATCCCATTCTCCTGAGGGAATACTTCTGTGCTGCCAGTAACTTCCAGAACATACTCACTGACTCCAAACGGCTTCCCATTTTTATAGCACTTTTCATAGTAAGTGGGAAACTTACTTAGTCAAGACTGAGACTGGAATTTTTTTTCTTTTACTTAATTTTATGTTTAGTATTTTACAGCTTTTTACTAGAACCATTTAATGAAATGTACAATTTAAAGATGACATTTTTGATGATGGTGTTATCCAGAGCACACTTCTGCTTCCTAACAATGCAGACAGTGCAATAAGGATTATAATAGAAACATCAATAAATCAAACCTATGAAGTTGTTTAATACTATACGATGCTAAAAGTTGCCACTTCATAGACACATTTAAAAGTAACTCAAGTAAAAGAAGAAAGCAGCTGTGTGTTCAACAGGCAACTGTTCCTGCTGCTTTGTGCTTTGAAAATAAAGCATTTTAAACTATCAATTTATTTATGAGCACATATCAGTAAGTATTCAGCAATATGGTATAATGCTCTCCTTGATAGGTTCTAAATACCTGTTCCTGCAATGTCAAGTACATAGTTATTTTAGTAAAGTAAGATTCCCAAGTACCTGTCTTTTGAGTAAAAAGATTCAAGAAGCAGCTGATGATCTAGCTGTTGCCAAAATGTATTTTTTAAAACTGACATTATAATTAAGAAAATTAGTATGAAGGCAGTCACAAACCACCAAGCATTTCTCTTATAACAACTCATTATGCGATGTTTTCCACTAAGTGTTCATAACTAATCATTTTCATCTTCATAGAAATGGGGATCAAAATAAAACTAGGATAATATTTTTGTACTTCTAGCAGCAACACAAAATCATAAGTTTGATTCCTGTGCAGCAATATTCTGTATCTTTGCTATTGTCAGTGACTATGAAAAGTTTAAGAAAACATTATGAGGAAGGGGGGGAAGATAGTTTCAGGTAAGTGACATTTATATACCTCAAATTAAAGAAAATTTATTAAGACAGGTGCTGCACAAAGAACTAGGTATCCACTGCATATTATTAAAATAAAACAGCTACAGATAACAGCATACATTACGAAGAGAGAGACAGCTGTAGATTAATTTTTAAAAATATAATAAAAAATGAAAATGTAACAGAAGAAAAAGCATAAGTAGACACAAGACCAGAAAGAGCTGAGAAACACTCAGACCAATGTGATTCCCTACAAAATACTTACGATTATAAAACAAATCTATTTTAGAAGAAACGATGCTCACTGCACAAGTTTACTGAACTTAAGTGCTAGTGCTGAAATTTGCTCAGTTAAAATCCATCATTCTTAGACATCATTTCTATGCCTTTACAAAGAAATCTGGTTTTACAGATATACACTTATAGTTCGCAGGCTTAATTTTCTTGCAATACTTACTGCTTCACTGATTCTCTAGAACTATGTCTTCAACAAAACCCAGAGTCTAGCCTAATTCTTATTTCCCAGGAGCTTCCTCACAAATCTGCTAAATGCAAGGTTTCAAGTGTGTACTGTGGCTATTCTGCTTCTCAAGGTTTTTATATGCCACTGCCCTCAGTCAGATTTATTACTCCCCACATAATCTAATATAGAAAGAATTCACCCGATTGGCTAAACTGCACAGAGAAATGTTTCTATATAAAGCAATATTTTGAGCATCCAGTTTGGGATGTTCCATGAGCACGACACTTTGAAGGAAAAGAAAATTTCCATCTACGAGTAAATAGAAAGCTACACGCCAAATATTTTCAGCTATTTGAGATATTTTTAAACATCTGCGGTTCTTATCAGCATCGGTGCGGATCAAACTGGAGAGAAATGTGAGACTGAACCAGTGCGGAGCTCAAAGGAGAAAGCAGCCACTCCTTCTGCTCCTCCGTGCTGCCTACCCCGGGTCTGGTAAGAGACGGGGGCTATGAAGAGAAGAAATGAAACACAAAAAAGAAACCACTCCTGCTTGTCTCCCAGCACCTTTCATGTTCACACAAACACCTTCTTGCAATGGATGACCTCTACACTATGGGTAATTTAAGGACTGAAACAGGAAAGGCACAGCGATACAGGTGGGAACCCAAAATACAGAAACGGGGCGGGGGGCGGGCTGGGGGGACACATGAAAAAAAAAGAGGGGTGGATGCAATGGCACAGGTGATTGGAGTGCAAAAAACTGGAGCAAAGGATGGGGGAGAAAAAGCATGGAAGAAACATGAAGAAGTGGAAATACTTCTGAACCATTACTGAACAAAAGCCCTCTGCCTCCCAAGGTCACCTCAATCAGTTGACATCTGACACTTTGACTCATCTACACATCCTAAAAACTTCTACTAACATCTTTAACTAACACCTATATTTAAAAAAAAAAAAATTCCTTGTTTAAAACAGCAGTTGATTAAAACAATCTTCTAATAAAGCAAAATCAGTTATTTATATTCCAGCATCAAAGAGATGCGCTTGCCTTTGTTCTCATTAAATGTGCCTCATCTACACATATTATCTATTTACTTATCTATAAGGGAAGTGAAATGGCTTAGGTGTTTATTACAATATGCATTTTCCCTGTTTGGCAAGCATCCTTTAATGCCTATCATACAGTGTGCACACTCCTGGAAAAGTCAGCTGAGCTCCTAAGTCTTGTGTAAATTCAATCCACCAATATACTTAGTGAATGAAAATACAATTCTCTTTCCCATGCTATTTTGATTCATACTTTCCACAAAGATATTAACAAAATCAATCATGAAACGCTTGACACTTTGTACTTCCACACAGCAGTCTTAAACTGGTAGAACTGCCCTACCGAAAGTCATTTTCATGTAGTGGAAAAGGGCATGGGAAAGATTAGATCTGTGAAATTTGCCTTGAACAGTGAGTGAAACCATGAGCATTCAGAGAGTTATTTGTGAGTGAATTGTTCTTGCTATCCAAATACACAGCTATGTTGTTCAGGTTCTTACTTAACCTGCTCTTCTAAGGTAATTAATACAGCATTTCACCAGGTGACCTAAATGCTAGGTAGGACTCGGTAACTCCCTCCCTACTGAGCACCAACACAGTCACCTTTTTGGGAGCAGAGCAGATCACCCCCAAATATCTGGAGAAATTATGTATACTACAGCAGAAGAGAATGAGTGCACCCCAGAATGGCTAATGGACATCTGAAAAATAATTTACTGGGAAGAGGGAGGAGAAGGAAAGCAGTAATATCCTACAGAAACCTCTGGCATCACAGCAAACTGCTCCATCAGGCCCCGTGTTAGCAAGTCCCATTGACAACTGATTGTCATGTGGATAAAGTAAAATCTGACCAGATAATAGAAAGTGATAAAAAAGAAAAGGGATGCCAAAAGATGAGGGGGAGAAATGGGACAAATTTTCTTTCCACTGGCTATAGAAGGAGTTTGGGTGACAAGGTAGATGACTAACCTTGGTATCAGTGAAATGAAGTGACATGAACCCCTCCTTTCAGAGATTATAACAAAAGTTATTATATTCACAATACAAAAGTTAAACTTCCCTCTATTATCCCATTAGCTGTATGTATTGCACAATTTTTATATAAAATAATTTGGTTCAGCAAAGTAGTTTTTAATTTTTCATATAGATTTTCTGACAATCTGTTTTCACCTCAGAAAGCACTACGGTTTTATATTCAGATTGATGGTTAAAAGCATTTCAGATGACAGATATCACCTATATTTATTTGCATCATAAAGCAGTTTTTTGAAGGCAAAACATGATAAAAGGAGTATGAATTCTCTAATGAAAGAGGTATTAATATTTGTATTTATGAAATCCTAAGTATTTAAAAGATGTTACTCACAGTTTTCTTGAGATTGTTGCATGCACATGAACCTAAGTGGCAAGAAGATCTAGCTAGAAAATTAAATCAATACCAAAAACCAAAAGATCCCTTTCTCTCAAAAAAACCCCATAATGTAGACTCTTTTTCCATGTTGTCTGTACCAAAACAGATGAAGATCAATCCATTATTACCAGACACTTTTCCAGATACATCTGCTGTACCTCAACTCTGAAGTTTATTAGTTCATGACTTTATTAGAGAAGCCTAGGAGTAACCAGGTAAATGAAACGTAGTTCATTAGCAGCTCTGAACAGAATACACGCTAAAATAACATGTGTTGCAACATGCAAAGTGAATGGAATTAGGGAAAGCAATTTTAGATAATGATATTATAAATACTTTATATTCTATTAAGTTGCTTCCAGACTCCACTGGACAAAAGACAGACAGACAGAATCAGCTACAGAGTTAATTATCCCTCTTTTAGATCTTTTTAGTGAAATAGCCTGTTCTATTGATAAATTGATTCACCAAACTAATACTGAGGTTTAAAACAATGATGTTCATTGAACTGCTGAATTATGGCCGCATACAGTTTTTTCTGAGAAAACTTATGGTACTGGCTTTGATAAAATT
The DNA here is from genome assembly GCF_030936135.1 of Gavia stellata. Taxonomy (NCBI): domain Eukaryota; kingdom Metazoa; phylum Chordata; class Aves; order Gaviiformes; family Gaviidae; genus Gavia; species Gavia stellata. The sequence continues at coordinate 34,194,378 of NC_082594.1, forward strand.
GTTGGAAACTATAGCTACAAAGTGTAAAACAAAAAAATAAAGGCGGTGCGATCATTAAAAATATGGATCTTATTTCAAGATCATCCATGAGGTTTTATTGCCATCCAGTCCCTGCAACCATTGACACATTCACTGGGAAAAAATGCTGGGCACTGCCAACATATATTGTTTATTGGCATAGAGACCAAGCGCTCCAATGAGTAGTTCCATCAGGTATGCATTCAGCATAAACCAAACATCACTTGCAACAAAATGATGTAGCACATGTAAAAGCAAAAAGAAAAAGAAGCTGTGAAAGAGAAGCAAGCACGGCACTCCCAATAACGTAGGGATGGGAGGAGATTTCTAGGGCACTAACTCCGGGCACAGCAATAAAATACTGATTGCAGAGTTCGCTGCTGTTTCTTGAATTGTTTTTTTTTTTTGATGCTGTCAAAGGTTGGCTGGCACCCACTCTCAACAGGTGCAGGAACACTGCGGCCGATGCCAGTCTAGCCCTGCTGACTCACTGCGGCGGGTGCTGCCCATCAATTCCTCCCCCCCTCCCGTCAAAAGGGAAGGTGACCCCTCTAGCCATGCCACCCATAGCTGAGAAACAGAGAGAAATCTTAAGTGCCTGGCGGACAACCAGCCGACATGCTGCATCCAAAGGTCGTCCTCCAAGGTCACCTTCTTGAAAACTCACTGACAGTCTCTGTACATCCTTTTCTTCTGCTTAAACAGGTGCGATAAGAAAAGGCGTCTGTGGATGCATAACCAGGACTGCAGACATTTCACAAGCCCCATGGTAAAGAACTACTTCAGCAACTGAGCTTTCAGAAAGAACATCCAGTTCTTACCCTGGTACAATAAAAAATGTAATTCTGCCACCTTTGTTTATAAAATCAAAGTTCTCTTAGAGGCAACTATGCTCATGTAACAGAAGCAATCTTTTTTTAATTGGTTTTCCAATTAATTGGTTTCCAAGGCTTTCCTCATTTCCTGCAAGTATAAAAGGGCCATATTCTCTATCATACCCAAGATTTTGCTCAGAAGTTCCATTTACTTCATTCACTAAAATTACGAGAAGCTGTTCCCGAGAAAGGATTAAAGCTTTGGGGTTTGAATCTCCAGAGCAGATCTACAGAGGTCTTTTGCTGGGAGTCTGGAAGCTCAAAAGAAAACAGAAACCGTCACGACACCCTTCCCAGCAAGAAGTCTTTTGATCTTTCTCCCGTAGAGCAGTTCAGAAGCTCCGCAATGAGGCAGAGAAGACCTCTCTCTATTCCACGCCAAAACCCCCACACATTTGGCTACCTCTTCCCCTCCCAAGGGCTTTTATCCTGCCTCCAGCTTCTTTCACAAATTATCCCATAAGCCAGGCTTGTCCGTGCCCTGATGGGAAAACAGACAGCTCTTCCATGTAATGGCTTTGTAACAGCCTCTCCAGACATGCTCTTCTCTCTTTTGGAGAATGGTTTCTCTCTAGAAGGGGATCCAGGTGGTCCTTAGGGACTCCCAAGTTGGTCATAGCTGCTTCGTCTTGTCTGGGAATGGAAAAGCATTTGATCTTAGCCTAAACAGTCACAAACTGCGGTTTGGTGGCAAGACAGAGCCATTAGCCAGCCAGCCTCCACCTTCTTTCCCTTTAGGTAAGCAGAGAAGAAAGCACCAAACAACTCTGACCCCTGGAACTAATACTTCAGTATAACATATAATATACCTATAAATAGTGAAAATTCAGAACTGCCAAGTGAAACATTTAAAAGCTTTGCGCGCCAACCTCCCCCTAACTATCTACAGCCTTAGAGGCCAAGTCTCTGTTTTGTAGACCAGCAGTTCTCAGTGCTTTCCTCAACTGAACGTGTTCTTCAGAAGCTCCTCTGGATTTCTAAGTCTCTCCCTCCATCTCTTTCCATCACTACTATGGCTTCCCTGTTCTCCTGCAAATTCCCAACAGCTAAATGTACCAGGTCCCCCTACCTCCCTCTCCTCTCCTTGCCAGAGAGCAAGAGGCAGAAAATGGTAAGCAAGCTGTCTTCTACCCTGTTTCCCACATTCCTGTTCATCTGAAGGAAAAATAGAAAACATTTGTACAGGTAACTATGAATAAATCAGTTGAAATACTTCTACCATCTGTCATAGTGCTTCTTGTTTCCTAAAGCAACAAATGATCTGAAAACCTGGTATGAAGTATAGTTGACTCTTTCTGCAAGTCCAGAAACTACTCCTGAGAATGGAGTAGAGAGTATACAGAAGAGGTGTTAAGACTGATGTTAAGTCTCCCAAAGCAGTAAGTCTTGTACCTTCATTTTCACAGCAATCAAAATCTCAGCTCCTAAGAAATCCCTGCTTTTTGGCAGCCTGTATATTAGCAGGATGTCTATATTGGCCTTGTCCTTGAATTCAGATTTCTGTTTAAGAGAAAATAAAGTTTTATTCTCCAACTTCTGCTCTGTTCATTGTAAGAGACTGCTTTAAACACCATCAGATTTTGAAGAGCATTCAGCATCAACAACTCCCATTTAGGCATGTAAATAAGTCACTTTGGATTTGCTGGATGCTGAGTGCTCTTGAAGAGCTGCCCTGTCTACTACTTCTGTACCACTTCACGTACCACTCGCTGGATTTAAAGATGACATTGATAGACAGACAGTGAACGACTCAGGAGTAACTTTTATCGTTAGGCACACAGGGAAAACGGTTCTGTCATGGTATAAAAATGCATTTCATAATGACACACTCTTCCTCACATCTCTGAACTTAAGTGTTTAAATCACGTGTTTTGTACAGATGTCAATACTGGAAATAAAATGAACTTCCGAAGTACCCTCACTTTTCAAACACTTGCACAATGCATCCTAGGTTGTAGCAGGTGACCATGGAACAGAGACTTGCTCTTCTCCAAGTGCACAGGGATACATGTGTTTTAATTTTGTTTGTTTGATACTTTCTTGATAGTAAAACATTGGCGAGAGGCTATTATTGAATGGCTGAATGGAATATGCCATGATCAAAATTGCACAGCTTTCGCTACCAGGCCTTTCATTAGGAAGGTAAGAATTCATTTTCTTCTGAAAACTAAAGAGGAGTCATGGGCATTCCCAGTTGTTGTCATGGATACAGCTGCTGAGAAAAATGTCATTGTACCCCTGCAGATAATGCATGCGCCAACTGCATGGAATACGCGGTGGCAAAACCACTGCAGATGTTAAACATTTCTCACATGGCCATCAGGTTCCTCTCGAAATGTGCACTAAATAAATAAAAAAAAAAAAAGAGAAGTTATTTTTAAACACAAAGGTTATGGCGTGAAGGAAGAAAAGGCTAGGCAGTTTAAAAAAAAAAATGTTGGCACCTTCATAGTTCATGATGTCATGGAGGAAAAAATATTATGGAACAATAGTATGAGTAAAGGATCAAGTGTCAGCCCAACTTCGAGTTATCTGGATTTTGTCAGTGTGTGTTATAACAGTATTGCTAACCACAATAACTGTATTTCTTAGGTCAATGGATGATTTAAAAAAACAAACAAATAAAAAAAAGCAACAAACACACATTGGAAAATTTTGAACTGGGGAAGCTCTGATCCTGATTAGACCATCTCATAGTGTTGGTATTTTTACTTGGACTAGGGCACTTCAAATCTCTTTCCACTTCAGCTTTACATTAACTGTTTACTGGGGACAGAGATCACAAAAATGAAGAGGTTGAAAACATGAGACTGTTCTTCCTCATACCATTTTCCATATCCACTGATCTTGGTCCTTGAATGAAGTAAGGCAATTTCCAGGATGCTGTGGAGTTTTGCTGCACACCAGTTAGGCAGTATTTTATTGCACCATGCAGGTGGGAATAAGCGAATAATGTCCCTACAGAGAGCAGGCAAGGTTTTGAATTCTCCTCTCCTGGTAAAGTGGAAGCACACAACTCCCCCTCCCTCCTCATGTAATTCTTCAGATGCCGTGCTCCTAAATAAGCACAGAGAGGCACAAGGGCAGGCTGCTCTAGGGCAATGGTTACCTTGAGTGAACAAAGCACCAAGGGCTGCTTAGGATATGGAAAGGTTGAGTTTGATGGTGAGGCACACGAAGACAAACAAGACAAGACTGGCTCCCTACGTGCAAAAAGAGGCCTCCAGCAGCGTGGAAGAAATCATCCCAAACTGAGGAGCTAATTCACCACTGTGCAAAGCCCAAAGAAATAAGGAAGCAGAACTGAGCACCCTGTTATAAATCTCTCCTCGTAAGTATTTTGGGACAGGCCTAAACAATACAATGCCATGTTTTGCAGAGATATGTGAGCTATCGCTAAACGAAGCACATTGGAACTGGAAGCAAGATAACCACTTTAGCATGATGTAACGCCCCAGCTAATTAGCTCCGTTAGGAACAAAGCCCAAAAGGGCTGCAATGTATCCAGAAAGCAAGCAGGTTCATTTAGGGCTAGCTAGGGCACCTCAGTACGGCACTACTGTCCTCCAGACTGACACCTCCTCAATGTATCGGCTGAAGATGTAGAGCATGATAGGATAAAAATAATAGTAATTATCATTAGCATCAGCATAACCACCATCACAGGAAGAGGCACAGTTTCACTGGAAAAGTAGTTGTGAAGTACATGCTGTAAAAAAGAAAGGGGAGAACATACAATTACACCCCAAAATGTTGGGGTTTTTAACCAAAGCTGGAAGAGAACTCCTCCGTTTGACACACGAGCAGGCAGAGCACAAATCCTGCCTTAGCACCGATTCCTACACTGCTGCTTTCACAACAGGTCATGATGTTTATCCCAGCCAAGAAAATAGCTGTTGATCAGCATTCTGCCATATCTGACCATCACTACAGCCCAGCACCCTACCCTGGTGTCCACTGCATCACAAAAGTCCTTTGAAGCTATCCAGTTGTTTTAGAGAAGAAAAGCCACAAGAATAGAAAACAACTTTAAACAGCTCACTCATGGCAGGCATCCCCCCCTCCCACCACTGTAACGAACAGACCTCACAGGCATTTGACATAATGGCTAAGCAGTATGCAATTTGACTAAAGAAAAAAATTAAAAGACATTTTAAACAAGTGTTCAATAGATTCTATAGCACCTGTCTCAGCTTAGGAGTTGTAACTTTCTCCTTAGGAATTAAAATGTTTTTTGAAGAATCCCCAAGCTAATTTGGGAGGGAAAACAAAAAAGACGACAATAAAAGAAAAAAAAAAAAAAAGAACCTGGCCTTTCTAGTTTGACAGATAGGCTTTAAAATATAAGTTCATGTCATAAGTGCAGATAATTATGGCATGAGAATACACATTTCAGAACACACATGCCTTGCAAAATGAAAATTTCATAATAGTTACAGAAGGGCCTCCAGTACCTGCATCCACATCCCAGTCCTTCGATCCCACTAGCCTACTATGCCTTCCACATTTGTGTAGCAGACAATTAGGGAAATAAATGTTTTGAGATTAAAATAAGTTCTTAGCCTCAGAAGACATACAAGGCTTAGAACATCATCATTTCACTCCTGAAAGATGGAAAGGGTTAGCTGGGTTTTTAAGAAGACAGGCAGTCATGTTTTACTATTTGGACTCCAATAGCAGCAATTAAAAATATACTCTTAACTGAAACATCATCATGAATTCATGGGTAGGGACCCACCTGAGGAAGAATAAGGAAAACAAAAAATTGAGTGCCTCAGGAGCTACAGATTGCAGAAAATTAATGAACAAGTTCATAGGCTGAACGCTGCCCTCCAGGCAACATCCTCCCTTATAAGATCCACCCACAGAATTAAGCATGTCCCATAAGCATCACTAGCTTCCAGGAGAAAAGCTGTTACAAAGCCATTATGACAGGCAATACCTGATACGGTGCTAGAGATGGAACACCCACAGGTCACCCTACTAACCAAGCTGCCCCACAATATTTCCAGGCACACAGGAGCAGCAGCCAGCACAGTCTACAGGCACTTAAACCTTGTTTGCTATAAACTTCCTCAGTGTGGTCTGCTTACTATGAATGCAGAAGGTTAGATGTACGCTATGCTTAGTGCACAAAGCACTAAGATTACACACACTCTCCCTCCTACTCCAGAGATACGCCTTATTTCTTTACATCTGGTTCTCTATCCAGAGCAGGAGCTTACACACAAGTGGATCAAGTACTACGTCCTTCCTTGCTGATGCACACTCTCCTCCACTGAGCTTTCATTTAAGCCTCTGTTGGCTATGATGATACATGAATACACCCTAGAAGCTACAACAGTTCTATTTGTTGGCAACATTATACTCACGTCCAGGCCAAAAAAAAAGAAAAAGACTTATTGGTCACTGAAAGAGACAGTCAAGCTAAGCATTCACTGGGATGTGTAGTTCCAGGTCTCCAAGACATTGCCCAAAAAGCTGTTCCCAAGTTACTTTGCTGTTTGCAAACAATCCTCTACCTCTGCTTTGATCTAGCTTCAGAAGGAAGCTGTCCCACATGTTACACTCCATTAAAACTGCCCTGTGAAACATCCTGGCTGCCCTCGCCACCCTTCGCTCTCTTTTAGGAACACTAAGCATATCCATCCCCATTGTCCAAATCCCAGGATGCCGACATTTCAAATCGTACTCTTCTCTGTGCAACTCATGAAAATAACAGAGAAGATAAAAACCTCCCACCAATGCTCAGGTAGCTGCTTGACTATATGCAATGATCCCAGCACACAGGTTGCCAAGAGACTGCAATGATGAGCAGGATTTATTCTTGAACACTCTCAAATGGGCTTTCACTATATATTAACTCTAAGCAATAAAATATCAAGAGCACATTCTTGTTTCAGTTTAGAATTAGTTTTTATAGCTGATATATAAAAGGAGATAGTTGTAATAGACAAGCTATGATGTTCTTAACTGGAACTATATAAACAGTGCTTCTATAATAGGCGCTACTCTGAACTTTGTCAGGGAACTGCCTGAACTTCAGGCTTCACGCATGGCACTGCTTTTCCTGAATTTTAAACCTGAAAGAGACATCTGTAAAGATGAGAATAACCAAGCTATACACAATGGTTAAGAATAAATAAATAAATAAATAATAATCTGAGAATACACCATTTTCAGATAGCATGTATAGAAATTCCCCCTGTAAGCTCCATTCCCTAGGGTAAAAATTAAGTGCAGATTCAGGCAAATGTAGGAGGCTCGAAAAAACAGAAAAACCCAGCCTATTATACCACTTACCAAGATACTGCTAGTGATTTTCAACCCTTCCATCTAAAAATAAGGTAATTTTGCAATTAAAACAAGAGCCATCATTAAATCTTAGGTGTCAGAACATTTTTCCTTATTTATACCTATCAGATGAATAACAATTTTATACACTGTGTAGCTACCTAGAGAACAAAAGTTCTATTACACGTTTCTAAGACAGCAGTACTACAGCCTTGCACGCATTTCTAGGCATTCATCATTGATCAAATTTTTCAAGCAAAATTCAGCACTACCAACCATTTTTCTCCGTGGATACTGCATATTATTTTTGTCATACAGCTTAGTATAAATTTCTTTTTGTATGAGTTACATTACATACCTCCCCAATGAAAGAAAAACGTGGAAGTGCTTTTCTGTACATTCTGCACTCATCAAGAATCAGAGGTTTAGTATTGCTTAACACCTTGGGGAAAAGAGTTGGAATTGGTATTTCTCCATTGCCATGTGCTGTAGTAAAACTGTGGTCCAAGATCAAGTCAAAGGGAAGACCAAGCTTGGGCTCAAACAAGAGACATACAGTCTTTCAACTAAACTGCATAGTTTCAGAAGTTTTATAATCACTTCCATGACAAATAATTTACCAGAGGGAAAGCATTAAAAGTATATCCACGACACAAAGGGTCAAGACACCTACGTTTTACCAAGTCCCTGTGCCAAGCATTTCTTTGCTGCCTTTAGATAGGTCCTATTCTGTACCATACTCATGACCTCCGAGTCATTTGTCACCAGCTGCAAGAGCTGCAGAATCACCTCCAGTGATGTGGGAAGAATGGTGAAGATGGTGCAGCACTATCCAGACACCCTCAACTGCATCTTGACCAACTGCATCTCGGTCAAACACTAGGTCGTGAATCATGATGCAGAATGACACCAGAAACAAAAGAAAACATGGAAATAATTTAAGTTCTTGCAATTTCCTTTTGTAGGAAATTTTAGTTTAGTTTAGTTCCCCTGAGTGTCTCTTAAAATCCTAGCTTTCAAATTTTAACTAAAGCAGCATACAAATGGTCTTTGGCAAATAGATCACAGCTATAGTAGGGAGACTATTCAAAATAGCAATCAGTCCAGGGAGTTTTAATTTAGAGAGAGGAGAAAGACTTTAGACCTTGATAAGTCATGACATGATTCCATGACATTGATCTGCAATCACGTAGCTTTATCTGTAATGCAAACAAAAAGTTATTTAGAATAGTCCTAATCAGGTATAATAAGTGCACGCTGGCACATTACTGAATCTATAAATAGAAAGCAACCACACCATTTCACTCCTGCTCCATGTTATGAGGTATGGACGGAGGGGAGAAGAAAGGCACTTTCCTTTTTTTTTTTTTTAAAACCTTTCTTAAAGTTGTACCATTGAAAAGAGGTAATTTTTTGCTTCTGAAGGTATTTAACCAGGCCTTTAAATACTGACAAATCTTCCTCAGCAGACACAGGTTATCCTTGACACTTGTGTAAAAGGAAGAAAGAGAATACTTAATTCAAAACAAATCAGGAACCATATTCTAGCAATCTGTAAGACATTCAGAGAGACACAGCTCTGGGCAACCCAATGTTGCTTTGAAAATGTCCCTCCTCTGGGCATGGAGATGACTTCCCAAAGTCTCTTCCAATCCAAATTACTATTATAATTCTGTAACAACCCCCATAATTTTTTTTTTTCCTAGAAAAAGAAGTCCCTCTCTATAACCACTCACACCTACACACAGTAATTTAAACTGTGGATTAGCTATAAATAACCTTGGTGTATATTTCAAAGAAAAGGTATAATTATCCTTAGCATAAAATTCAGCAGAAGCTCATTTGCCTCTTGCCCTGGCTGTGACTTATTTTTTTTATACTCAAACAGAAAAATCATAAGATTTCCCAGTCATTTCCAACTCCTCACTGTGAAACAAACTCCCAAGGACACAGGTTTATCACGGGATCAAAGGGTAATTTGAAATAGAAGCCCTTTGTAAAACTGTTGGCAGCAGATCCCTGGCTGATGAAGGGTGGGGAAAGAGTAGAACCTGTGACGTTAACTCCTTTTATCTCCTCCTCAATGATGCACACAACGACCAAGTGAAAAACTGATTTTTTTGTAATTTTTTTTACCCTAAACAGTGTAAGCAAAAAAAAATAATTCAGTACTCGTTCGCACGCACACATACATGCACAGAATTACTGGTCTCTTTATGCAAGAAGTAAGATCATCTGAAGTATACATATAATCAGAACTATGGAAAAATGCAAAGCTTAAAAGAAACTGGAATAAAGATTATGTATTTGGGAAAAAAAAAAAGCTATTCACTGTAGTTGCATTTACCTGGCAACACCAGGTAACATAAGATAATACACAAAAGCACTGATGGGTTTTTAAGCATACAGCTTGACATTGCCAGTATATTTAATAGCATGCTTTTGACAAGAGCTTGTCAGAAGTTCTATACTTATTAGGATCTTCTTTTCCTTTGAAAGGCTGAAGAAGAAGCAGAACAGAATTTTGCGATGCAGCATCAGGGGCATAGATAGAAGTCTCAGAACTCTCAGAACCCTCTGAAGCCCAGAGTATTTTTTTTTTAATGTATTTTATAAAATAACCAAGGGCAAGGGGAAAAGTTTGTCATCTACTAGACAGGACACAAGCACAGACCCTAACTTATGTAACTGCCTTGAAATTTTTGAAAGCTTATGTGCCAGTGGATTGGGGGAGGTTGGACACCACTGGCCTAAGCAGTAAAGTGTCTCAGGTATAAATTTTATCTTGCCTGCACATAGTTTTGAGGCACATTGACCAAAATGTTCTCTCTACAAAGTGTTAACCAGCAGACTTAGTACAGGTAAAAGTCTTTTCTTTCACAGAATCACAGAATCACCAAGGTTGGAAAAGACCTGTAAGATCATCAAGTCCAACCATCAACCAACACCACCACACCCACTAAACCATGTCCCACAATGCCACGTCCACACGTTCCTTGAACACCTCCAGTGACGGTGACTCCACCACCTCCCTGGGCAGCTTATTCCAGTGTCTCACCACTCTCTCAGTGAAGAAATTTTTCCTAATATCCAGTCTAAACCTCCCCTGGCGCAACTTGAGACCATTTCCTCTTGTCCTGTCACTAGTCACTTCTTGGGAGAAGAGACCAACACCCACCTCTCTGCAACCCCCTTTCAGGTAATTGTAGAAAGCGATAAGGTCTCCCCTCAGCCTCCTCTTCTCCAGGCTGAACAACCCCAGTTCCCTCAGCCGCTCCTCATAAGACACATGCTCCAGACCCCTCACCAACTTCCAGAAGCGGGCAAGAAGCAGCATACAAACGTGTATAAGCCCCACATTCATTCATAACCAAAACAAACCAAGATGCAGTCAACTGAGCTACATGAAGAAGTTTTAAATTCTGTTTTCCCCCTACAAAAGCATTATAATGCAGACTTCCAGGTTATATGCAAAGTTGGCTTAAACAAGTTAAATCACTCAGGGGAAAGAAAATAAAGTTTAACCACATCAGATAGATGGCTCTGAAGGTTATTCCTGTTTATTGTGTCTGTAATGAGAAGCGTGTAAATGATAAAAATATTTTTTATTTCCTTAAAAGCTCTGGTTTAATCAGAAATGTTGGCTCTTCATCTCACACCCAAGTAACTCATTCACACTAGCTCCCCGTTGCAGATCTGCATCCTCTCAGCATTCTTCCCAGGCAGAATCCTTGTATTATAAATATATCAAGGTAATATACAACAGAAAGAATTGTTGTTTGCACCACAAACAGTGATAGGACCCTTGACTCATTAAACCCCCTTTTACCCTTTGTGCTCTCTCTTTTTTCACTTTAACAGACCTCTGAGACTGAGGCCAATCAATGTTTGTCTATAGAGTAACTCGTGCGAAGCTCCCTAAAATATCATGCAAAAAATTACAATAATAGCTGAAAAATCAGCAAAAAAGGCGCATTAGTTTTCAAGTCAATAGTTCCCCAGTGAACCACCTGCTCCCAAGATTGATCAGTATAACTGAAGGAGGAGGCAGTGGAGAGTGAAACTACCCAGAGGAGCAACCTCATATATCTGTGCCCTCTCTAAAACTCCGTGTCCAGCAAACTTTTTGGTCTTGGGCAGTTCCTCTCTTTATGGGGATTACTGGGAGAAACCTCGCAGAGGCACAGGCTGAAAGGAAAAAGAGATGTCACTCTTTCTCTGTTCAAATTCCTGAAGAAACCATGAAGCAGCAGGCAGGAAAGGAGGGAGAGAATAAGAAGCAAGATGTCTCTATGGGAGCATTAAAACAAACACAGAAGTATATGCCTGTCCTCATAATCAACAGGCAGTGTGCTCAGGAAGGGTAGAAGTCTCTGCCCAACGGGCAGCCGGGACTGCTGGTTAGCCCTGCTGATCCTTTCTGACATCCTTAGCTGAACCAGAGCAAGCCACCCTTCTCATCAAGAGCTGGGAAGACACCGACCTCGCTCTTGCTCTGAAGCATCACAGCGGCAATAAGGACTACCAGCTGCCAAACTGAAGCCAGTCAAACTCAGTTGCTAAATTTAAGCAACCACACAACAGGACATAACTGACCAGAGAAGCATGACAGCCCTTTAGATCCACTTAAATCTCCTCAGGCATGAAAATCCTCGGCAGATCTTCCCAGCACGAAGCTATTCCAGGAGCGCAAAACGACACCGAGGGCATGGCCGGCTCTCTTCAGCAAGCACATCTAGAAAGACCCTGGCATGGGCTGGACACGCATCCTCCCGCTGGCTGCCCACAGAGTGGCTCGCATTGCTTCCCACCCGACAAAAACACAGGGAGACTCACCACCCACAAGCTACTACTCAGCTTCAAAACCCTATTAAGGTTGCTAAGTGACAATAACATAGCGCGATCTCACACCATTTGCAAACCCCAAATGTTTAAAGGCAAGGAAATGAATGGTTCATATCATCATGAATCTCATGCCGCCCATCTAATAAACAAATAAATTCTCATCAAGCGTAAAACCTTGCCAAATTCATTACAATAACGTTAACTCTCCCAGGAGTACAACTCAGGTTTTTGTTATCGTGCTTTCAGTATCTAAGCGGTGAAATATTCCTAAACAGGAACATTAGTCAAACGAAAAACTTAGCTGGAAAAAAAAAATTATTTGGTCTTTCTTCATAATTATGCAATATATCAGGATAATTCCTACACAGTAAAAGTTTTATAAGTCAACTACATTCTGACTTTGTGTACGAAATTTTTATGGCCCACATCCAACAAGCACTTAAGCACCGGCTTAATTTTAAGAAGTAATTAATCATATAAAAGTGTACAGGACGACTGAAGTGTTTCAGTATGCGCTTAAATGTTTTACTAGAATAAATCTCTTACTTCATTTTAAATAACATCTAATGCAGTGGTCTTATTTTTAGCATATCAATGAAATAATATTTACTTTGGGTCAGCATTAAGCTTGTTTGCTGTGATAAATGCAGTATTTACATTAAGCAAGAATGAGGCTTCTTTTTATTATCATGTGGAGGATGTAAGTTATGGATGTCCCCAATCTAGGCTTTTTTTGCCATTGCTAGCAAATTGAGAGTTGTGGCTTGAACTTAGTATAATAGAGCTACGGTTACTGCATCGTTATTTAGTAGCCAGTTGTTAGGTTTTTAAAAGAAGATTTTGGAGAACGCAACTTACTTTTTGGAGGCAGGAGGGGAAAGGATAAAACTGTAATGTACAGGCGGCAGCAAATACAAAGGTGAAAGAGTTATCTCTCTTCATAAAAGACAAAGTCCAGGTACCAAAGTATCAAACTGAAAAAAATGAACAAAGCTAGCCACGCTGTCAATAACTTTATAACATCACATCCACCTACATTACAAATAACTCTAAAGAATCTCAAAAACCTAATGGCCAACCAGAACAAAATACTGGTCTTATGGTTCCTCTGCAAGTGAGCTACTGAACTACCTTCACAAAACACCAAACTGTGTCTTGATTATCCCTATCAGAGGAAAACATCCAAAACATCAGAATGACAACAGAAGTATTCTTTTATACCCAAAACTCCGTATTCTGAGCTTCAATGAATCCACACACAAACACACAACACTTCACGTTACCTTCTTGCTGCGCTTAGATTTTGAGGTCTCCAGACTATATATGTTCTTCTAGAGATCCCTTATCAGAAGCATGGTTGTCCAGAGTTCAAAGAAAATGAAAGTAACATTGTTTAAAAAAAAAAATTAGCCTTTTGGACTGTTCCAGAGCAAGAACATTGGTCTAAGCTGCCTTTTATTGTCTTCAGCTAGTCAAAGGGATTCGATACCTCCCTTCAGATAAAGGCTTTGTGATAGCCAGACAGACTATTCTTCTGATCACTACTTCAATTAGAAAAAAATCACTGCAATTCTAGGTACTCTGCTACAGCTACTCAAACTAACTTGCCTAGTCCAGCTAGTCATACAGCAATCATACAGCAGTCTTGCATCTTGTATTCTGATTTAACTGCTGGGAACAATTCAAAACATCCAGAAATTATCTATATAGCCTTACATGGATAAAGACCCAGCTATAGAATAGTCCTTTCTTGAGCTCTGGCATGGCTGTTATGTGTCTTCAGGACTGTGCGCATGAAGTTCACAAGATAAGGCATCTCGGAAAGGGATTCCTAGTTGTCATTTATTCTTGAATTAGTCTCTTCTTGTGCTTCTTAAAACCAGAAATTCTCTCTAAACTACACAATAAGCTCAACACGTTTCACCTGACCTTTTTGGCAGAAAAGCATCCCCCAGCTCCTTGGAACAAAACAATCAAAATCTCTTATATTAAAAATGAGAGTGTGATTATCTTGTCTTTTTTCACATTCACAGCTCACCAGCTGGCTGGGGGGAAAAAAAGTGTAATTCATGTTATTTTTTAGTACAAAATAGCATTAATCCTCTAAAGATTCTAGAAAGGAAAAAAAAAAAGACCCAAAGCAACATTTTCTTTCAAGACCTGCTTGCAAATATCTACTAAAAACGTTACAAGCTCCTTCTTTCTGGTACTTAGCTAGCAATTTAAGCTTTGCCAATACATGCATCACTAAAATGCCTTAGCAGATTTCATTTCAGTTTTATACAAACATGTGTCAGGATTTGGAGTGGTAATGACCACTGTGCCTTAAATAGTGTAACTCTTTCCATCCTAAGCCTGCTTGCTTCTACGTAGCACATTAAGTCATTTTTAACGTCTCAAAACTATCATGTCTTTATCTGAAATTCTCCATTAATGGACCCTTTTTTGAAAGCTTATGTAGCGATACAGCAAGTATGAGAAGCAATAAATATTGCACACCATTTCACACTAAAAACTGGTTTGCTTCGTCCAGGCCTACTCTAGAACTGAATAATATATATATATATGTATACGAAATCTTCAATATATTACTCTGTGCATGAGTACGTGTGCCTGCATGTATTAGGAGCATACATTGATGAACTGATTCTGAATATTTCACTTAAAAATTAGGTTAAAGACCCCAGGATGCGGGGAGGGAATCAAATTTGCACGAGATTTTACAACAGTTATGAAAAAAGTTGGTGAAACATTTTACTAAGGATGGATATATGGTGCATGCAGTGAATTTAATTGCAGAGTGAAAATGATGGAAAATACGAATACTGCAGACAAATAGCTTGCAGCACCCTTCAATCTTTTCTGTAAGCACTGCCAGGTGCCAAGAACTTGAGGATGATTTCTATGCACTTGGTCACTTTAGTTCTGCCCCATGCTGTGTGAACACAACAATAAAAGTTTAGTGACACTATACATGTTACTGCCATTGCAAAATAAATTGCAAATTACAATGCATTTTGAAGCTGTGCAGATTCAGACAATCCTAACGCACATGCAGGTTCCCCAATGGGGTTAAATTTGCTACCATGGCATTCTCTTGAGAACTTCTGGTACATAAAAATCATGTTTCCTTAACCAGAAAGAAATCAACCACTACTTAGCTGAGTAAATCAGGAACTATCAAAGCTAGAAAAAGCAGATTACATAGCAGAGTACAATGTTCGTGAAGTTTAACGCCACTATCAACCACAGCGCTTTACACTTAGGTGAATTAACAAGTTATGGTAATCAGAGAGAAATGTATACCAGAAACAAACAGGAAGTGACTACTGGGACTTGGCACTGTCAAATGTCACCATATGGAAGAGTTTAGAAACTTTTTGAAGGCTCAGTTCCTAAATGGCTGGTGTTATTCACTAAGGCCAATAAAAACACAGTGGGGAATTTAATTAATTTACTTTTATTACTCCGTAATGATTTAGGATATCTAAAAAAAATATATTAAGACCCCAGATAAGATAATTCTAGTAACAACTCCTGCCATTTAACTAAACAACACTATATCATCTCCACTAATTATTCAGAAACATGGGTGTGTTATATCTCCCATGTTACAGTAATTTCATTATTAACAAAAAACACTGGCGGTAAAGGAGAGGAAGAAACCATTCTCCCGGCTACACTGCAAGTTTATTTACCTCACTCAATACACCCTATTTTCTTGCATTTCCTGATTTATACTTTCTGCTCCAGAATGTCTGCTTCATCCAAAAATAAACACAGGCCAGATACCCAATCACAGATTTAAGAGCAAAACACATATCCAGCAGAGCTTTCCCATTAACTGTACATGGACCCATTAAAGTAGGAAGCCAGGTCAGCAAAGAAAGTGCTATTCTTTATATCCATTTTTTAGCGGAGAGTGCCCAAGACAAGAGTAGGAACTATAACTGTGCTCATCTGATGACTCCACTTCCAAATATCTGGGGACCATTTCATTTATTAATCTTGTTCTCGCCCCCAAGATGCGCAGAATTTAAAAAGAAAATTTAAGAATTTAAAGAGAATTTAAAGTGTCAGCTCTAATTTGAACCTTCCCTTCTTGACAGGTCCCAGCTATAAAGAACTGAAGCAAGACCATCTTTTTCAAGAATGTACTTTGCACTACAGTGATTAACTTTAAAGAAACTACAACCCAGCTGATGACAGGCAGAGTTTTCAGGCTGCAGCCCCAAAGAACTGAAGTCATCTGTTTCATTTAAGAAAGGCACAAACGCTGCCTGTCTTAACCAGCAAGTTTAAAAGTTAAGAAGACAAATTTAACGCAGATGCATAGAGAACTTTCCACGACTTAAATCCCCAATATAACACTGTTTGTACAGCATCACATATACTACTTCAAAACTGTCTGACTACAGTTTTCCAACGTCCTCCTAAAAACAAAATGTATATTCCAAAAATGTTTTTTACCAAGACACTTTTTACATGCTAAATATTCAGATCTCCCAGAGGGGGGGAAATTGTGGGTAGACATCACAAAGTCAATTATAGTTTCAACGCTCTCCATTGGGGATTTCAGCTTAAAACTGCTCAAACTTCACAGGGTACCTGCCACCTGTTTATTCCCTTGCATTTCCTCCAGGGAACACATACAAGCTCCACAGATGCAACAGCTTCCAGGATGAGGTTTAAAGATGCTGGCTTTAATCTCACAGAAGTACTAATCCATTTTGGTCCTGACTCCCCTGAAGACACCTACTGCCACAGTGTCACTCTATAACCAAGTATGGGGCTTGAGCAAATGGCTCCTAGGTACAAACAAGGTGTTGGCCCAAAGAATAGTTTAGTCCTTTGCACCGCAACTTGTTCTTTCCTCTTCAGGTTTGCAGACACCAAAACATGTTGATCTTCAAGTTTTCCGTTTGGGGAAATTAATAATGGCCATATTTTGACCCAGACATGCCTTTAAAGTACTCTAAAAATGTGAGGAATACATATGCATAAATTAAAAATGCACCCATAATAGAAGTTACATAAACATCTGGGCCTACCACCCATCCGTTTCTCATAGCGATTTACTGTAAAAGCAGTTCCACTCAAATCAAGCGAACACTTTGCAGAGGAAGTTGCTATTCGACATGGGCAAGCAGTGGTAGAACTGGACAACTGCTTTCTAAGTAGAACTGTAAGCATATGATTAGCATATCACAAACAAACAATGAACTTCAGTGGAATTACATCTGCCAATATAGTATTCTTTTTTTCCATTTTCCCATTATGTTTTTCACCCCCTGTCCCCAGCCAAATAGTTAATAGTTTTTATTTAGGAAGAAAAGGGCAAAGCTTAAAAACTCCCTTTGAGCACTACAGGTGTTAGAAATCTTTAGACTTTGTTTGTGCTACCGAAAGGGGTTTGCTCTTATGCATGCATTTGCTGAATCTTATTATACACACGTTAAAAAAAATCCACTCCTGAATGATTCTGTCTGCAAAGTATCACCATATGGTAGCTTTCACAAATGATCAACTGTACCAAAACATCTAAAAATAACATCTTCCTTAAGTAAAATAAAAACAATTACCAGCAGAGACTTTTGGGTATAGTTCTGAGCTCAGGAACCAATACCATGTTGCTGAAATGCTTCAAGTAAGTATATAAGCAACCTCCGAAGAAAAATAGCACAGCGTTAAACGGCCCGCAAGCATCAATGATAAATGTAATATACATGTTTTGGGTTCTTTCAAAAGTCTATTCTTAGCTGTAAGACAAACCCAATCCATTTAATTAAAACCTTAGCTTACAAACACATTCACCTAGTAAGTGAAGCTTAACAAATCTAATTTGAATGAAAGAGACTAGCTGGGTAAAAGAGCAGCTCCCTGATGTTCCTTGCTCTAGTGGTTTCCTGTAACCACTGATCACCAACTACTACAACAGCAAACATACAACACCCTTAAACTAAATGGGAGTTGTCTGTCTAAATATAGCTACTTTTAAATAATGCATCATGAGTTATAAAATAAAGTGCTACTGAATTATTTAACATGGGTCTCATCTTTAACAAAGATATATCACTTTTAATTAAATGGAAAGAAAGATGTTTATATTCAGATTTGCATATTGTTGTAAATTTCAACCAGTAAAGCAACATTTTATGACTCCAATTACATCAGCAGTCAGTTTTTCCTACATATATCTGATTGACAGAAATAGAACTGAGACGCTAACTAAGATAAGCAAAAGCATCACTCGTGGAGTTGCCTTAGAACTTCAAGCGATCCCAGCTTCGCATTCATTCACAAACGTCAGATTCAGAATATCCCACCAACCCATAACAGTTGGTAAGAACTGGCTGGGATCTCATGCTCACAAACCTGTTTCAATAACGTTCGTAATCCACATGCTCTCCTTACACAAATATCAACTAAGAGACCAAGCTCTCCAATGCACTTAACACCACTACAGCTAATAAAGCATCATGCTCTGTCACTTTCAAAACATTTTGAAGACAGCCACACAGAAGTGGTGTTAAAGCACTGTTAAAAGTTTGTGTAGCACTATGTTTTCAACACAATGCAACAGTTGTATATTATTTACTACAACAACCCTTCAGCCAGGCCTAACATTTGCAAATGCAAAATTAACATTTAGTAATAAAATGGGATGACAGGTCGTGTTGAGGAGGTTTCAGGAAAAAATTGCTTTCCACCTCACATAATAGGATAATGCTACTGTTTAATGAACCAATGCTTTCTGTTGAAAGGTGGCTGCCTTTTAGAAATAGTGTTTGAAGTGAAAGCTCAAAGGAAGAAGAGCAACAATCCAACAGGACTCCACAAACAGCTCCTTACTAACTTTAATGGGTGCTCTGTAAAGGAAACAACACCACATGACCTATTGTGTAGAAATCAAACCCTAAGCGTGATCTGTCTGGGCCTGCACGGAGTCACTTTGCCCCTCAAACCAGAGCTTACAGCAAAAACCCTGATCTTGATGTCACTGCACCCATAGGCTTTTCCCCAACGGGTTGGTTTGTTTGTTTGTTTGTTTTAAAGACCACGTTTTATAGAAAGTCATGGGAACCTTCTACACAGAAAGTAAGTGGGGTCTCATTATTGTTGTACTTTTAAATGCATGCTTGTTGAAGCTCCTTTTACAGGAAAAAACGTGCTGTAAATACACCATCCCTCAAAAAGTTAATTCCACCAGGATGACTTCGGCAGGCCCGAGCCAGCCAAAAACCCGCATTAAGCTGAAATTTTGACAGCTGCTTTACGTATCCAGCCCCTCGGGAGAGGATGTATAAAAGTTTACTCCCGTCCCGCGAGGTGCCTTTCGAAGTGGCAACCGCCTTTCCCTCCTTCGCGGCACTCCCGCTCCCAAACGGGAGTGCGATGTGTCACCGCGGGCTCCCTGCCTGCCGCTCCGGCGCAGCGCACGGCGGCGGCGGCCCCCCGGGGCCGGGGGTGAAGAAGACGGGGAGGGGGGGAAGGAAAGCTGGTGAGGAAGGGCTCGCCGAAACAGCCCACCCGCGCGGCGGGGAGGCAGGGCGGGATCGCCGCGGCAGCGGTGCCCGCCGCCGAGGAAGAGGAGCCGGAGGGAGGCAGCCCGCCGCTTCCCCCACACCCAGGACGGCGGGCAGGGCAGGGCAAGGCAGGGCAGGGCGGCTGCCGGGGCAGGCGGCTTCCCCTCCGGCCCCGCCGAGCCCCGCCGCCCCGGGGGGCTCTTCCTGCCAGCCGGGGACAGATGTGGACGCAACAGCTGGACGGGGAGGAGGGGAGAGGGAAGGAAGGAAGAGGCACGGCTGCCTCACCGCCCCCCCCCACCCGCCGCCGCTCCTGGGGATGCGGGCGGGATGCCGCGGCCGCCCCCGGCTCCGGGCTGGCCCCGCTCTGGGATGGGGATGGAGAAACTTGCCCCGGAGGCAGCGGGGCTCCCCGCCTCCTGCCCCCCTTACCTTGCTGCGGATCTGGCCCGAGGTGGACACTTTCCGGATGAGTTTCTGGGGGCCCTCGTGCTCCCCTTCGCTGTCCGACGACTCGTCCGCCGGCCCCGCCGCCGCCGGGGTTTGGGGCTGGGGCTGCTGCGGGATCCCGGCGCCGCTCATCCCCGACTCGGCCCCGGCCATCTTCCCGGACTCCTGCCGAGAAAGAGCACACGAGCCCGGCTCAGCCAGGGCAGCCGCTGCCGCTCCCCTCCCCGGGGAGGAGGAGGAGGAGGAGGCGGCGCGGGAGGGTGGGGAAAGAGGCGGCGCGGGGGGGAGGAGACGGAGGCGGCGGCGGCGAGGACGGAGCCGGGCGCTGGCGGAGCGGAGCGGACCGCCCGGCCGCCATCTTCCGCCGCCCCCTCTGACGGGGAAGGGCCGCGCGCGCCCGCCCCGGCCCGGCCACGGCGGCCGCCGCTGCCCGCTCGCAAGGGGCTGGGGCGCCGTCACCCGCCGGCGGGCGGAGCCGGGGCGGAGGGGCCCGGCCCCCTGCGCCCCTGCCGACGGGGAGCCGCCGGGAGCGGCCGCCGGCTCCCGGGTGCGCCCAGCGGCGGCGGGTGCCGGTGCCGCCCCGCCGGCCGGGCCGGCTGCGGGGGGAGCCACGCTGGCTCGGGGCCGGGGGGGGGGGTGCCGCGCCGCAGGTGAGCGCCGGGGCGAGTCCGAGGGGCGAAACAGGCGAAGGCGGGTGGGGAGGGCCCCCGGCGCCCAGCGCACCTGCCCGGGCTTCCCCGGACGTCCCCGCGTCCCGCCGCGCCCGCGTGAAGGGAGTCCCGCGTGGTTCGGGAGGTGGGACGAGGCACCGGCAGAGAGCGGCCCTGTGGTATCTGAGCACCTTCCGTTCACGGCCCTCGCCAAACACCACCGCGTGCTCTGTAGAACCAGGTGACCGCCAAGGGGAGGTGGAAAGCCGAGTTTTAAAGGTTTCAGGCAAGCACGGCGAGACCGTCCGGCTCTGAGCGCGGGCGGCCTTCCCACGTGCTGTCCGGTCACGGCTGAGGACTGCGCCGCTCTCCCTTGGCAGCAGAGGATGTGTTTTGGGGACTGGACGGACGGCATCTAACGCAACGGGTTCCTTTTTCACGCCTCCAAACAGTCAATGCCGTGGTGTCCGTCAAAGCGCTGGACAACTTTGGCAAACGCATACATTGCTTTCCAGTTGTTTTCTCCTCTTAGTTGAATTTTCTTATTATTCTATTCATTTTTGCCTTTGTAAAAGAGAAGCCTTTACTTTTGGGGAAAGAAAGGGTCAGTTTTCCCTTTTAATCTCAGATCTGGCAGCTTACACGATCTCGAAATGTCACCACATGTTCTGAATTGTGGGACTTCAAAATTATTGTGGCTTGTATGTAGTCAGTGTTCAAAATAAGAATTTAAATCACAGCAATACTAAATAAAACACAAAAAACTCCTAGCTGCATGGACCAGATTAACCATAAGAAAGCAATCAATACTTGTGGCTTCTATATTCCCACAATTCTATTTATATTTCTGGAAGGGGAACCGACATTTCTTAATATGCTAATATAATGCCACAGTACCTACATACAAAACAGTTAATGAGAAACAAAAACAAACCCATAGTGTACAACCTATCATGCACTGCAGACACCTTGCCGCAATCTTAAATTCATATAATCCAGAGTATCCCGTTTCTTTTACTGGGACTTTTATTCATAGTAGGGGAAATTACGTATTTCCATCAAGCCTTGTAGGTCTTGTGGCTTAGTTCTGTGTTACTGCATCAGGTACTTCAAATGCGATTCTACTACCCTCCTCCATGTAGGATCACTTCTATTAAGTTATATTTAAAAAAGTGTCAAAAGTTACGTTGAAAAACTGTCAAAATTTCTATTAAGTTATATTTAAAAGGAATTTTGATCATATTACCTACATTCCCTATTAGAATAATAAAAGGACCTAAATCCTACCATTAATACCACATGGCAAAATAGATGAAGTTCTCATATAGTCCTTTTTCCTTACAGGCTAATTGTGAAACTAAGGGATGACTCTGTCTTGTCTCTTCACCTGAGAGTTCTCCTTTTTCAAAAACATGGACCAAACTTGGGCAAGTGCAAGTATGTACTGCTGTACAGTGAATTAATTTAGGGCACAGCTAGAAAGAAAGATAGGTTAAGAGCAAAGTTTATAGACACTTGTTCTTTCCACCCTTCTTTCTTCCTCTTCTCCACCTTAATTTCAGGAATAGCAAATTATGCCAGAACATGTCTCACTGCGATTCCTTGAGACTTTTGAAGGTAAATGACAATTGAACACTGCAAGAGGACGACGAGACAGAGTTTGCTAATTAATGCTGACACATATTACGTGTGATTGTGACTGTGATTTGAGGAAAACTTAGTGCTAACAGAACGCCAGCAAGACTGACTAGCTCCGTTTAATTCAACTGAATTAAACAGCGCTAGCTGAACAACACTAGTTACTGTTAGATTTGTTCCCATACTAAAAAAGCATTCAAAATACTGGTGCATGTGACTGCCATGTATTCGTATCACAGAACTAGGATCCTGTGCAAAGTTACATGCAAAACTGTTTACAAGTAGACATTTCGCCCACAGAAAATACCTTTCCAAATTCAGTTGAAAAGGAGATGAGACAGTGAGGGAGAAAGGCACACAAAGACAGCATATTACTCAAGTGTATAATTTGGGATTAGGACGTTTGAACTCAGGGAGATCACGAAGTTGACTCTATTGATGACCCCAGATTTGTACTTTTGGGTGTTTGGGGTTTTTTTAATAAAACATCATCTGGTTGCTTGTTCCTTATACATTTAGACCTCGATCCTAAAAACAGCAGGTGGTTAAAGTGTAATTCCAAAAACAGCCTTCCACTGAAGTTTTGGAATCATAAATGCACAGCACCAGTATCTTCCAGAGCAAGACACTAATCTGTTTTGTTTTCAAACTGCTTTCACAGCTGGTTACACTGGAAGCTAATTTAAAGCCTCAGTCTTCAGTTTTATAAAACACTGGACCATTTAGCAATGGATGTAAATACATTGTTTCATCATATATTACACGGAAAAATAGAAACAAGTTAATAATTTGGTTTTTAAATGTAACAGCTCCCATGACATCCACTGGCTATTACAGTGCAAGCTCCAGAGGAGCTGGAGATCTCCTTAGGTATCTGTACAGACAGCTCAGATTTCATAGAATCGTAGAATCATGGAATCATAGAATAGTTTGGGTTGGAAGGGACCTTTAAAGGTCATCTAGTCCAACCCCCCTGCAATGAACAGGGACATCTTCAACAAGATCAGGTTGCTCAGACCCCCATCCAACCTGACCTTGAATGTTTCCAGGGATGGGGCATCTACCACCTCTCTGGGCAACCTGTGCAATTTTACCCTAATTGTAAAAAAAGTCTTCCTTCTATCTAGTCTAAATCTACCCTCTTTTAAAACCGTTACCCCTAGTCCTATCGCTACAGGCCATACTAAAAAGTCTGTCCCCATCTTTCTTATAAGCCCCCTTTAAGTACTGAAAGGCTGCTATAAGGTGTCCCTGGAGCCTTCTCTTCTCCAGGCTGAACAACCCCAACTCTCTCAGCCTTCCTTCATATGAGAGGCGTTCCATCCTTCTGATGTAGATTTCATCTCAAACACATAAACACTGGTAAAAAACTATCTGTAGGTGAAATGGGCAATAAATACAATTCTTCAACTTCTGTTCACCTTAACTATCAGCCCTAGCTTATGCGCACTTTCTGCACCATGCAGAGGGCATGGTGCATCCTCATGTGCGCTACGCCATTGTCATCTTCCTCTCTCCTGACTGCCCAAACACAAAAATTGGATTACAAGGAGGGAATTCACCAGCCTTTCATTCCAAGCAAGCCTTATTCATCATATCTTGATAAACTTCAGAGCGCTATGAAAAATTTTGAAGTACTAGGAATGTTCTCTCAGGTCACTTAATGTGAAGATTTTAGTAGTGACGGCCTAAATATGCACATGGTAGGAAGTGTCCCACAAGTACAGTTCAATGAGAATATGGTTTTAGCAAAGTACATAGAGGAATCTGTAAAATTACGGGCTCTAAAATCTGCAGTCACCTAATGTGTACAGAGTTCTTCAAAATGGAGAAATCAAGCAAGTGTTAAGCATTGTTGAAAGTGCCCCAGTTACTCATTCATGTTAGCGTAGAAAGTTGTTTCTACAAACGTATACGTTGTCCGTGCACAAAGACGATTTAAAGATCTCACCGTTTCCACTTGTTCTTCTTCTCAGAGGCATTAATAGATAATCAGGGTCCAGTTCCAGCCTTTATTAAGGTAAGCTGCCTAAGACAGCCATGAAACTTCACCTCAATAAGGACTGCCAACTTGACTTCCATCCCTTCATCTGATAGCTGAAATTCTTCCAGGTGATCAATGTCAGACTCAATATGAGAAATATTGAATAACACATTTCAGCTCAGTGAATATAGTTATGAATACCATGGTACAAATGGTACCACTAGAATCCCCTACACTTCTGAGCAGGGTCTGGAAGAATATGGGGCTATCTGCAGCCATTAAAAACACATACAATATTTGCATGTGCTATATCTTTCATTTCGCATACTCAATTTCACACTTCTTAGTAAATGCCTTAAATTTCCTAACTGAAGCAAGGGAAGACTGGTGAAAAGGATAAAGAAAGGTTGGCATTTAAAGGGAGATGCTCAACTGATACAAACAGCTCCACTGACATCATTTGTGCTACAGCAATTGGTATCAGCTGGTGATCTGCCCTTTATATTCAAAGAATCCGAAAGTGCTGGGTACATATATGCAGCGGTGAGAGCATTTTAACTCAACCACATCCAGTCCCAATAATAGAATATGTGTCACTAAAATGCATACGCAACATAGAAAAGAAATCCAAACACACATGCACTTCAGCTGCGCTGGAGATTACAATTTATAATGCAGATTAATGCATTATTTGATTCCAGGAACAGAAATGATTCCAGCTCTAATATCGATTCCCTTCGTAACAAGCGTACCTCTTTTTCTCTAGGTCACTTTGGCATCTATAAGCTGAAGGGTAATACATTTTTTCCTCCACCTCAAAAAGTTGTTCTGAGGGGATCTGGATGAATAATGGTATATGTGTCAGGTAAACAATTCATCACGTTTAAAAGATTTTATTGAATCTTTCCTAATTTTGATGGTTAGTGATAACTATAGTTTTTAACTGGGCTTCCCCACACTGAGCAAATTAATTTCGTACCTGCCTGTCTGAACTCCCTCTGCAGATCAAGTTAGCGATGTTATTCTTTCTCGGCTTCCTTACCACAGGGGAAGCCAAAATATAACAAAATGTATGCATACCACTGTTAAAGAGAGTAACCACATTGCTCATGGCTGTTTCAGGAGTAGTCGAGACAAGCCTGTTACTTGTAGGTTGTTTTATCATTCAGACTGAAAAGGTATAAACCCGTGTCAGTCATCAAAATGAAGAGCCGCTTTGCAAATGTGTTAGGACCCATCTATGCACTTCAAGGGAAAGGTGAAGTTAAGACTCAGGTCTCATAAAATATGAAAGCCAGGTCTAGAACTTTGTAAGACATATTGTCAATTTTGAGTACAAAGCCACTGAACCTCTCTTGGAAGAATGCAGGACGAGCCTTACGTTTTCTGTTACTTTTATTTAGCTCCATCATGGAGGGTCTAATGCAACTCTTACTGGAGTCAGGAAGAGGTTTTCCATTCAAAAGTGAGCTGGGAATTAAGGAAAGGATTTTATAGAAATGTGAACTTGCACACAGACAAGTCCAACCCTGCCAGGCAAAGGAGAAGTTGTAGCTCCATTTGATGTCCATCATTTATTTCTCAGAACAGCTATAGGAACAGCACTTCCCAATGACTTACGACAATTTGCATAGATAATTAACTTGCACAGATTCAAAAACTGCAATAAATAGTTTCCCCTATCCTGCTGCTCTTCTTCTGTGTTTTGAGAGCAAGGGAGAGGTCTGGGCACTTTTTTTTCCCTTCATCACGCAGTTCTTCATCTAAAGCTCCCTTTGTCCCCATTATAATAAAAAGCCTGCTTACGAGCAGATACAAAGAACAACAATGTGGCGTTTGCCACAGAGACTATGTATTTTACCTGCAGGTTACCAGGTAAAGGATTGAGTGGTTTAGCTGAAATTAGAGTCTTGTAAAGGAAATCAGTGCAGTGGTTAACCTTAAAACTGCATTCATGGAGGTACTCTTTAACAAATGCAGCAATGAAACAATAAACATGACCCAAATCCTGGCCCTTATTGGGGGAGGGGGAAATGGAAAAAAAACAAAAAAAATGTGCTCCTTGTTTATCTGAGCCCTGCACACAGAAGGAAACGGCTTTGGATGCTTCAGCCAGGACTCCACATTTCCAAGTGGAGGGGCTGCAATTCATCTGCCTCCCGAGTTTCAGCTGAGTTTGGGATGATGGCAGCCAATTTAAACATCAGTTTAATAGGATAACGCATTTGCAGGAATCAGCTTCGCCACCTTCCTCCCACGATGGCTTCATCTCTCCAGGCAAAAATCTAGGGATTCCCTTGCCTGATCCTTTCGGTGTCAGCTCCATGTTACCGGAACACGCATACAGCTGTTTTCCCTATCACAGCTGCATCTCCAGCAGCAGCTTTGGGGCTTGAGGACTGCAGAGGGCAGTGAAGGGGGATGTTCAACTTCACGACAAAAATGAGGCTAGTAAAAATGTATTTGGGAGGCCTACAAATCCTAACAGGGAAGGGGGTGAACTTAGTTCACCGTGGGTATCTCCAGGGCCGGGCTGCTGCTTTCCTGGGAGCGAGCACACTGAGCCAGCCAAAGTGTGGCTCTCCCCAGGCTGCCCTTTAAAACTGGGTTTACAAGTAAAACCAGGGGCCCTGGATCAACGCAACGGGTTAGCAAAACACGGCACAGCCATATAAAGGGATGCTTGGCGGTGGTATGGGTCCGTGCTTCACGTTGCCTCACCAAGTTCAGGGCCAAAGTCAGCCTAGCCTTGACCTCTCAGATAGCCTGAAATCTCCCAAGCACTACCCAAAGCCTATTTTTAGCCCTCCCTGCCTGATGTGTGTGTGTGCTGAGGATGCCCGTGACATGATTTCCTTCGGTTGGAAGGAGGGTCTCCGAGTTGCTTAAACAAATCGCAAAGCCACCGCACCGCAGCTTTCCTCCCGGCCAGTTTGGGCACTCCCCTCCCTTCGCAGCAGCCGGAAGGCGCGCACTTTCCCCGCACCCCACAAAGCAGGGTGGCAGCGGGGTACCCCAGCCCCGGCCCGCTTTGCCGCCGCGACAGGAGCGATTCCCAGCCCGGCTACCGAAGAAGGGGGGAAAAAGAGTGTCTTTTCCTGGAAACTGCCTCCCAACGCTGGACACGTTGCTTTTGCTGTGCTAAGAGAAGGCGTTTAATGGTATCAACAACCAACCCCCCCCCCGGCAAAGTTGGAGGCGAGGCTCTCGGTGCTAATCCCAGGCTTTCCTCCCGGGCAGTGAAACTCAGAAAGGGCAATGAACTCCCCGTCCCCCAGAGGGACGAGCCCGCCAGCAAAGGGCTGGACACGGCGGGGGCGAAAGGGTCCCACCCCACACCCCCCCCAGCTCCCCGCGGGGAGAGGACGAGAGCCGGCGGCCGGGCTCTGGCGCGGAGCGGGGTGGGAAGAAGGGAAGGCGGGGGGGACACTGATAAGGATGACAGCCCGACCCCCCGGCTGAACAATACAGGCAGGAAAAAGGATAGGAAATGCCTGTG
Source organism: Gavia stellata (assembly GCF_030936135.1). Lineage (NCBI taxonomy): Eukaryota > Metazoa > Chordata > Aves > Gaviiformes > Gaviidae > Gavia > Gavia stellata. The sequence continues at coordinate 34,222,157 of NC_082594.1, forward strand.
CAACTGCAAGGCACGCATGTACCTACCAGTTCCTCCCAGGCGGGGCTGCGGGCGCTATCGGAAGGGTACCCATGCTCCTCCATCCCCCCGCAGCAGGTCCCCTACCTCCGCGGGGAGAGCGCCCACGGGCAGCGGAGCAGGCTGCGCCGGGCTGTGCCTCCCTCCTGCCGCTGCCGCTCCTCCGGCTGGCAGCGCTTCCCCAGCGCCGCTCTTCCTCCCCCCCACCCCCGGCCCCGCTCCTCCCTTTTTCTCCCCCGGCCCCGTCCAGGCCCCCTCCTCCCTCCCCGCCCGGCTCCTCTCCCTCCCACGGCCACCGGGTTCGGTTCCGGCTCCCGGGGGAGCCGGCCTACAGCCGCCGCGCCGTCCACATCACCACCGCCGCCGTGTCCTCAGGTGCACGGCGCGCAGCCCGCCCCCGCCGCCCCCTGCCCGCCCGCGGCGCCGCGCCGGGGGCTCCCCGTGCACGGCGCCGTGCACGCCCGCCCCCCCCGCCTCCGCCCCGGGAAGCCCGGCGGATTACGGGCAAATCGCTTTGGGCATAATCCGGTTTACAGCCACTTCGGCTGCCGGCGTCGCGGCGGGGCCGGCGGGCGAGGACGCTCCCCGCGGTGCGGGGGGGAAAGCCCCCGCGGTGCGCCGGGAGCCGCTGGAGCCCCGCCGGCCTGGTGCGGGGGCGGAGAGCGGGGTCTGCCGCCCCGCCGGGCCCGGCTGGGTGTCCCGGGGCGCCCCGGGGGAGCGCCCAGCGCTGCCCCTCGCACCACGCTGCCCCGAGCCGAGCCCTCTCTGGGGCCGGGAGGCGCCAAGGTCAGGGTCCTGGTGCTGAGGCAGCCCTCTGCCCTCGCACCACGGTTCTGAGAGCGGCGTACCGCGCGTTTTGACCCCCTTTGGGCAGCCCCTTTCCCCCACGGAGGCGCCGGGTGGTCCCACACGTACCTTACGACAAGCAGGAGCTCGCGGACGGCATGGCCACCGTGGAAAAGACAGCACAGATGTGTAGGCACACAGGGTGCCTTTCATTTCCAGGACCACCACGCCTGCCTCATGGAGTAGCAGGATTTCTCTGCCCTCCATCATGCCTTTTATTAACGCACAGTGTGTATACTTCAGCCTTCTCAGTTTACTAGTTACCAGCATACCCTTGAACACCAGCCAACGCATTACAACTCTTCGAGTGGATGTTGCATCTCCTACAAACTCAGCACTTTCACTCATTTGTTTCTCCCCGTTGTTACAGAATAGCAGGACACGTGAAAGAGTAGGACTAGAGGAGAGAGGGAGAAAATGAAGCTCAGTCACCATCCAAAATAATGGTGTTCTTCACCCCCAGTTTTTCTGTATTCCTTTTCATTCCAGCCCGCCCTTTTGAATTTCCAGCTATCGTGCTTGATTATAAAAAGTAATCTCTGGGTCATCTACTTGGTAAGTGCAAACATCAGAAAAGCAGTTGGATTTCACAAGAAAGAAGGAAGGAATTTGTAATTATAATAGGGTTTTTTTAAAGATATATTCACGTTCTTTGTGTTTTAAAGCTTTTTCATACGAAAAAAAAAAGGCACACTGCCACCTGAGCTCTAGCTTTTGCAAAATACCTAGGCAATTTACAAAAAGTAGCACTATTGCTGAAAAAAGGTGAAATCTTACCTATGCATTTAACTAAGCCTATAGAAAAATCCCATTAAGTTAAGATGGTGTACCCCTATAGCCAGGCCCAAAGAAGTGCCACATTTGAGGAACCGAAATTGCTGCATTTCTTCCAGCAGTAGAAAAAGGAACTATTTTTGTTGATAATAAGTTTATCAGTGGTCTGTTGATGAACTGCTTTGATGGTAAGAGTGTAACCTCAGAAGGAAGCAAACAAGATGACTTAGAGCATTTTGCTTTTTGAGAGGCAGCTTTCTAAAGCTGCCGGTGAGCACCAGTTGTCCAAGGGCGTCTGGTCTCCCTCCCTTTGTCCCGTGAGCGTGAGATACTGCTGAGGAATGTCATACTATTAAGGGCTTCACACCAAGAACAAGTGTCAGAGTAAGATTAGTCAGCTCCCATCCTTTCCTCATGATGCACCAGAGGATCTCACATGATGGTTGTTTATACCTCTCGACATCTGGCCTCTTTAGCCTTGGCCATGCTGGGGCTTTGTGGCGAAAGTGGCCTGCCATGAAATATATGTCATGCTACTGCCTTGCATTTCCTTGCTTGCTGAACCACAAAAACTGAAAACTCATATACAGGAACTTTAAGCGATTTGAAGTTACTTCTTCAGCTCAAGCACTATACGTACGCTTTTGCCCTGAAATTCAGATTCTTGCTGTGCCTTCAGCCCCATTTTCTGCTTCGTGTGCCCTGAATCTTATACCTGTGACTAGATGTGCAATTACATTCACCTCATTTCATCCCCTGGAGTTCAAAGCTTGGTTTCCATAAGTGGAAAGCTAGTATAGGCCCCAGAAGATTACAAAAACCTACTTAGGTTGAAGGTAGGTTTCAAGGTCTTGTTGGATAAGGAGGACAGACATCAGCTGCTGCGCAGATCCTGCTAGGTCTAAATGAAACCTGTGCAATGCAACTTCAGCTCGGCCCTGCCCTTTCGGGCTTCTGAATGCCAAATTTGATTTTTCACTTCTTTCTGTGAAGGAGACAGATTTTGGCCCTTGTTGAGGAGCCCTGTCCCGTATGATTTCCCTGCGTGTGATCTCTGCTCACCAGGTCACAGAGCAAGGTTTCTGCCGAGACCGAGGTCTCTGTGCTGCTTGGCTGAACTGGCTGAAAATCACGGGCAAAGTATTTTGCTGAAAAACGTAATTCTGTCAAAGCCAACATGGAATTTGAGAACAGATGTCAGAATCACAGGATTTTTTTTTTTGTTGTTCAGGGGCGGCAAGCGAACTGAAGTCAGGCCCAAGGCAAGGATAAGTTTCGTTAGCGAGGGGTAGAGGAGCTGCCTGCTAAAATGAGGAGTGACCAACCGTTCCCTTGAGAAGATGGGAATGCTGGGTTGGGAGAAGAGGCAGGTCTTTGCAACCAGCTTGGGAACAGACAGTGATTCTCCTACCTGGACTACCAAACTGCATCAAAACATCTCCAACAGAGCCTGGGGGTTGGTTTAATTTCGTTCTGATTTTTTGATTTTGTTCCAAGTTTTGTTGTTTGTTTGGATTGTTTGGGTTTTTTTATTCTTTTCAAGTTTTTCCACTTAGTCTAGCCATTTCAGGTTGAATTTCTTGGTAGTCTGCTCTATCTACTGTGTTCAAAGATGCCTCATCTACCTCCGTCTCTTCTGTTCCTTGCCCTTAATGATTCAGTGAAAACTGGATCAACAAAGCAAATGTTTCATTATTGACATTTTTTTTTACATGAAGCGCATTGATAATAGTTACACATGCCTGCTTTTTCTAAGCAAAATATTTTGCATATATTGGACACACTGAAACATACAGATTTTGATTCCAATGCTGTGCTTAGACATTCACAAGGAAGTCCCCACCTCTTTAAGTATTTCCATTCCCTGAGGGGAAAAAAAGGAACTTTCCATTTTTTTCCTAATTTGAGCTAGAAAGACATTAAAAGAATGAGCTTTTTTACATTTTTCTGTATTTTTCCACCAGCATTGCCTTTAGCATATATCACATAAAGAGTATACACCAATTTTCATCAGTTTATGCTAACATGAAACTTCCTTCTTTTCTTGGCACGTAGTATGCAAGCCTAATTTGAGTAACTTCTTCAAGGAAATGTTGTTCTTCATTCTCTTCATTGTAGTAAACATGCTAGTTGGCCTTTTTTTTCCCTGTTAAATAATTTTGCATTACATTTGAAGGTAGGATTTCATCAACGTGGTAGCTGGGTAGTTCTTGCCAGACAGACAGGTAGTAACAACCCTCAGTGAGTCATTAAAATGATAAATGTATTAAAAGCAGAGCAAAACGCACATACTTCTCAATATGGTAACCCTTCAGATAGAACGGAAGTAACAGAATGAGTTAAGAAAAACATTTAAAAAATAAAGGTATATTTTTTCAGTAACATTTATACGCAAAATCCTGACAGCTGCCTTGAAACCCACTACTTTCTGTTTGTGAGAGCATCCAAACTATTGTAGAAATTCTGCATTTCTCCCAGTTTACAGTGGCTGCTGCTTGGGATTGTCTCACACGTGGCACCTGAGAAATATTTTTAGCCTACAGTTTTCGTTCATAGACTTTCTCCACCATGTGCATTCTCTTTTCATTATTATTATTCCTTTTGTTACTCTAATAGCCATTTCTGTGCGTACCTGTAAGAGATGGGATGCTTTTAAACAATTCCCTGGAGTTTTGGGTTTCACAAGGGAGTTTGGCAGCTGGCAGAAATTCGTCTATTTTCTAAACAAAGAGCTTTAGGAAGAAAGAAATCACAGTGAAAAGAAAGGTTTGGGAAAAAGTGTTTTACTGGAGCAGCAGCAGAACTGTGGAGGGACAATCCACCAGCCACTTCATTGCCCTCCCACCAGTTTTATTTTCCCCCCGCCAGCATCAGTGTCTCCTGCTTGTTCTGCTGGTGTGGATAACCACATCAACACTTCCTTCCGAGTGGCAGCATCAGGAGCTAACGGGGCTGAAGTGCGTTTTCCCTTATGCACTTCATTCAGAGATGTCTGGGTGGGGTGTGTTTGTCATCCCACCCGTTTGGCCACCCTGACTTGTTGCTGAAGTTGCAACCCTGAAAGTCAGCAGAAAAATGATGTGAAAGCACAGACGGCTGTAGGTGGCTATTTCTTAAACTGCTGCTAACCTTCACTAATGACCTCTGCCAGTGCCCCTGGCTGAGGGCATGTGCTAATACATTCGCTTAAGGATATCGCAGAACTGGATTTAAGGCATTCTAGCTTGCCATGGATGGTTTCATAAAAATAGCTTTGGAAAGAGTAATTCACTTCAGTCTCTTGGCCCAGTTGTATCCAAACCATCCTCAACAGGCATTGCCTGTTCAAACCCTGATGACCAGGGCTTTATATACTTCCTAGAGGATGTAGGTAGTGAATGACCTAAACCTACTGTGCTGCAATTTTCATTTCATCCCCTATCAATGTGGAGAATCCATTCCATGCCTCTTCAGTAATAATTTTTGGTGCGTTGTCATACATTTCTACCCTGAAGCAGCCCAATTTCATTCTCATCATTGACCTCTCAGCTCACACTTCCAAAGGTGTTGCCTGTGCCTCTCTTGACACGCAGTGCCCATTGGACCCCATGCTCCAGCTGAGGCCTCTCCTTAAATAACATCAGCCTGGGTTTGTCCAGGTGTGATGAACACACTCCTTGGTTGATCATCCTGACCATTAATGAGGATATTGAAACATCCTTCCAGCTTGTATGTGAAGCAGGGCTTCCTCCCGCTGGCGTGTCATTAGACCTGTGAGCTCCAGGGAATATTTCAGCCGAAATGTTGTTTCCTAGGAAAATGTCACATCAGTGTCAAAGGCTTTAGTAAATCAATGTACATGGCATCTACCCCATCCACAGGCCTGATTTGTTTGACATTATTTGTCCTTGAAAAACCTGTATTTGTTACACCCCTCCCTGTCACCTAAGTACTTACAAATGGTTTACTGTTATTTGGGGGAAAATTGAAGTTTATGTGATGGATCAGTAATTCCTGAGTTCCTCCTTTTTCTCCTTTTTCTCCTTTTTTAAAGTTTCACTTCATAATACAAGAACTGAACTGATTAAACACAGGATGTATCTTCACCTCATTTTTACATATGAACCAAATACCTCTGATGGAGTTTTGCATTTGTGGTTACAGACTTTGGGAAGCCTGGCACAAACTTAAGTATCTGCTTCTTTGAATTCATTCCAACCTTGCAGATGCAACTTTTTGACAAACATTTATTCTAAAAGAGAAAGAGAAACAAATAGTAAAGTATAAGGGTTACTAATGTGATACTTTAAAATCACGTGCAAATTAATAAATATATTACTTCTGGAATGCTCAGAACAAAAGTAAACATTTTATTTAAACAATTGTTAAACCACTAAAGGTTTATAATGGCAAAATTGGGATGGTGGAAAAGAGCTTTGCCTCCCTTCTGATGCTTAAAAAGGAGAAAACAGGTGGCAATATTATTTGCATGGAAAATGGAAAGAATTTAGCCCACCCAGCAACTTGGCACTGAGATGAAGCCATTCCTTTTATCTTTTTATGTGTTCTACTAAGCACAATATTTGGGAGCTTTCCAGCAAATCAATATGTAAAATTCCTATATTGTTCGGTTTTCTTCTTGCAGTCTATCACGGTATGTGTTCAAATAAAAATTAAACCAGATCTTTTTTCAAAAAATACCCTGCTTAATGGAGGAAAGAGAAAGAGACAGACTTACCCCAGTGGAGTTTTTATTGCTTGCACAAGTGAAAGGAAGAAGCGATAAGATGTGTGTGAAGTGGTGGGGGAATATAAATGCAGCTGTGTGGTCATCCCGAATAAGTAAGATGGACTGGTGGCCATGGTCCTGATCTTCTTTGAAGATAAGCTAGAGAATACTGAGCCAAATATTGTTGTCATAGCAAAAAAAAATTAGTTTTCAGAAGACTTGGTGGATGTAGTGCTGAAAACCGCAGAGCATTTTTGTGGCCAAGCCAGTGAGGTATATGCTTACTTTTAAGCATGCAGTTTGTCCCATTTATTTCACTTCCAGCACATGCTGAAAGCACATACTCTCAGTGGGGAACCTTGCAAATTGACAGATTTGAGAAGAGAAATATTTGCTCTATAGAGAAAGCATGAAAGGAAGGAGGAGACATGGCTATGAGAAACAGAGCAGAGAATGAAGGATGTGTCTGTTTACTTTTCTAAGATGATACATTTTTTTGACAGTAGCAAGTAACATAAGTCAGTAACTCCACAAATACCAATACTAAGTAAAACTGATGCTTTTAGTAATTGAGCCAAGTATAACAAGATTAAATTAATTCTTACTATAATTCCTGTGATTTAAATTCAATTGTCTCAGGGACAAATTGCTCCACAAAGTTTTTCACAGTCTATTAACTTAATGTGGAGTTGAAATTCTGGCATTGCTGTAGTAATGTTCCCACGTTACTTTCAAGGGATCCCATCAGATGGTTTGCATAGCTATTTTTACTTTTTAATAAAGAGAGGATGGCACATGACTTACCAGAAACGAAAATACATTTTTGCTTCTTTGGCCTTGTTTAAGTTGTATTTCTAATTTAAAGAAAGAGTTTTAATCCATGAAACAGCCATAGTGTACGGGAGAGCTTCAAATTAACACAGTCTAGACATAGCCTAGACCAGTTTAGATAAATGGAAAAGTAAATAAAAAAGACATTTATGTGTATTTTATATTAATAAAGCTGAAATGTACAGGGGTGAATATTATAAATACTTTTATTGAAGACTCATGTTAAAAACAATATGTTCTGACATTGACCGTCATCTTGTCATTACTGCAGAAGTCACATGTGAATAATGTTTATCTTTGTTTTTAGGGAAAAATATTTTATTATCTTACTGAAGATTTGCACAGTTAAAATTTTTATATTGTTAGTACTACAATGAGGTGTAACGAACAAGTATGTGTTGCTACTAGGGCTTACAGTTGTAAGTAGCTTATTAATAGAATTTACCAATCATCTGCATTACTGCTGCCAAATAAAAGCGTATCCAGGCATATATACTTCTCCCTCCTCCTTGGTATTTTAGGACCAATCAAATTCTAAGGAATTCGGTTGGTCCTAAAATCTTACTTCACAGGGAGGTGAAGTAAGACCTATCAGATTTTTCTTACAATAATGGAAATCTCTCATTGCTGGATGGAAGAAGCAGTGTGCCTGCTGGTGGGTCCTGCCAGCCCCGTGCACAGAGGGTGCGGGACGGTGGGGAAGGCGTGTTTGGCCTCCCTGTTTGCTGGGAGTGTGGTACAGCTGGGGTGCTGCACAAGGTGGGCGATAGGTCTGTTTGCTTGTGTCGCTGTGAATGGATCCACCGGGCTGTGAAATACCTGAGGAGCTAATTCTTCCCTCACCAGCAAGGGTGGAGCAAGGCAATGGTGACTAGCAAATACATTTTTGACCAGATGAATAGCAAAAGGGTAAATTAAGGACAAAGTTTGGAGATGCTTTTTGCTTTATGTTTTTCTGCACTCATACAGTGTAGGAACAGGGATATGATTTACAGCCAACCTTTTTTCCTGCGTGAGGTTTGTGAAACTTAGAGGGCGTTTAATGTTTGTGACCTGCAGGTGAAGCTATGCCAGGAGGGAAGGTTTGTGGTTTCAATGGAAAAGTATCAACCTGATGAACCCAAAAGAGACTGAGCAGCTCCTGGTCAACCAGATTTATTAGGCATCAGTTTCTAAGATGAAAGCGCCTGAATCCCATGCAAACAAGCAGAGAAGCAATCAGAGACAGGTGGCCTTTAAGTGATAATATTTGCAGATGACATGAAGACTGAGGGGATGGTAAATCATGGAAAGGGCAAATCATCGAAATAAATTATTTGGATTGGCTGGTGAGATGAACATAAGCAAATATATTTCTAAACACCCAAATGCAAAGCTGTACACTTAAAAACAGTCTATAGGAAACATCTTTATGAGGGTTTCTTTAGGGGATGCCTTGATTTTGAAAAGACCTTAGGGGTCATAGTGATTAATCAGCTGTGTATGATCTACAGCCAGAATCAAAAGGTAAATTGGATTTATGAGAAGAATTGAATCTATGAACAAAAGAATTTCTGGTACTTGTAAGTGAGTGATATTGCCTCTGCGTTTGGTACTGAGGTATGGCAGTATGAGCTGCAGTACTGAGATGCAGTATGGCATCTGGTGCTGTTGTCCACTGTCCAAGACAGATGTTTATTTTTTAGGAAGGGTGCAAGGAAGAGCCTGCAAAGCACCTGAAAGACCACATTTGTAGTGGAAGACTCAAGGAGTTTCTTCAGATCAACAAGAGAATTTGAGAGATGACTTAATCAAAGTTTGGAGATCCCAAAATAGGAAAGAGGTTAAGGTCGTTCTTCACTCTACATATGAGCTATCAGAAACTCTACCTGCTAGAAGTTTAAAATTAGGGCTAGAAAAAAAAGACAGATTTTAAAAAGAGGATAAATTGAGGGCGCTTGTGGAGGAATGGCTTAGTAACAAGGGACACGATCGGATTCCCGTGAGCAACCCAGTCTCTGATGAGGGGAAAGGCTCAGAGGAAACCGTTAACTGTCCTTGAAAGCCTGTTGCGATAAGAGACAGACAGTGGAATGGTAAACAAGAAGAAGGAACTACATCTGCGAAGAGGAGAAGTGCTCTTGTGCGTGCACAAGAGCACTGTACCAATCACACTCGCCGCCTTGGCGCGTGAACAGAGGCTGTAAGCCAATTATACAACTGTTGCGGACGTGTTCTTGGCATCTGTCTATATATACTCTGTAAGCTTGAATAAAGGGGAGAACGACTATACTCATATTGAGATTCCATGGTTACTCCAGGTCCGTCTCCCACTCCAACAGGCACTCACAGGGCATGTGCAGGACAACCAGGGGATCAGGCCCAGCCAGCACGGGTTCATGAAAGACAGGTCCTGCTTGACCAACCTGATCTCCTTCTATGACCAGGTGACCCACTTGAGGGGTCAGGCATGAGGGAAAGGCTGTCGATGTTGTCTACCTGGCCTTTAGTAAAGCCTTCGACACTGTCTCCCACAGCATTCTCCTGGAGAAACTGACTGCTCATGGCTTGGACAGGTGTACTCTTCGATGGGTAAAAAACTGTCTGGACGGCCGAGCCCAGAGAGTTGTGGTGAATGGAGTGAAATCCAGTTGGTGGCCGGTCACAAGCGGTGTGCCCCAGGGCTGCGTTTTAGGACCGGTCTTGTTTAATGTCTTTATCGATGATCTAGATGAGGGGATTGAGTGCTCCCTCAACAAGTTTGCAGATGACACCAAGTTGGGTGGGAGTGTTGATCTGCTTGAGGGTAGGAAGGCTCTGCAGAGGGATCTGGACAGGCTGGATTGATGGGCCCAGGCCAACTGGATGAGGTTCAACAAGGCCAAGTGCCAGGTCCTGCACTTGGGTCACAACAACCCCATGCAACGCTACAGGCTTGGGGAAGAGTGGCTGGAAAGCTGCCCTGCAGAAAAGGACCTGGGGGTGTTGATTGACAGCTGGCTGAATATGAGCCAGCAGTGTGCCCAGGTGGCCAAGAAGGCCAACGGCATCCTGGCCTGTATCAGAAATAGTGTGGCCAGCAGGAGCAGGGAGGTGATCGTGCCCCTGTACTCAGCACTGGTGAGGCCGCACCTCGAATCCTGTGTTCCGTTTTGGGCCCCTCACTACAAGAAGGACATTGAGGTGCTGGAGCGTGTCCAGAGAAGGGCGGCGAAGGTGGTGAGGGGTCTGGAGCACAAGTCTTATGAGGAGCGCCTGAGGGAACTGGGGTTGTTCAGCCTGGAGAAGAGGAGGCTGAGGGGAGACCTTATCACTCTCTACAATTACCTGAAAGGGGGTTGCAGTGAGATGGGTGTTGGTCTCTTCTCCCAAGAAGTGACTAGCGACAGGACAAGAGGAAACGGCCTCAAGTTGAGCCAGGGGAGGTTTAGATTGGATATTAGGAAAAATTTCTTTACTGAGAGAGTGGTGAAACATTGGAACAGGCTGCCCAGGGAGGTGGTGGAGTCACCATCACTGGAGGTGTTCAAGGAACATGTGGACGAGGCATTGTGGGACGTGGTTTAATGGGCATGGTGGTGTTGGGTTGATGGCTGGACTTGATGATCTTACAGGTCTTTTCCAACCTTAATGATCCTGTGATTCTGTGATTAATCATTGGAATAGCATACTAAGATTTGTGGTTCAAAATTTTTAAACAAAAGACTGGGTGTGGTTTTAAAAGAAGTTCTCATTCAGATTCAGGTGTATCTTATGACTTGCTTTATAGAGAATTAAATAATCAACCACTACTATTCTACGTACGTAAAATCTTTTATAGTATAGGTAGTGTATAATCTCTACTGAGTAGATGATCACCAGGGAAGCTTCTGAGTTTATAATCATGGAAATATGATACATCTTCTGTAGATTAGAAAAAAATCTATTTTATTAGAGCAAATAGGGGCATACAAATGTCCTCATCCTGCCCCGAAAGCAATATTATTTGTCATTAGAGGAGGTCTGGGTCACTATAAAAACCAGAGCATTAAGAATCCTGCAGCAGAGGCACGTTTTCTGCATCTTCCATCTTATGCTCCCAATGACATCCTAGATGGTAATGATTGAAGCTGTCTATTTATTAGATATGACAGCTTCCACTGATGAGGGTGTTTGTAATTCTAAGCGAAGAGCAGATGCCAAGATGAAATGTCTTTAATTTTCTAACCACAGAGTTGTTGCTTTGGTAGACTACTGAGACAGCGGTTCTGTGATCATTTAATACCAGCTCTATGCGCTTGTACATCATGTAGAAGTACAAATTTGATCAAAATCAGGCAAGAACATATGATTTCATTTTGGTTGGTTTAGCCAGAGCACACAGCACAGTGTTTACATTCACTTTATAATTTTATGTTGATTTTATGCTGGCTGCAGGAAGACAGCATGAAGCTAGAGTTGCCTAGACAGAGAATACTAGCTCTACGTTAAATCTGCTAGGACAAAATTCTCTCTTCAATATATCATTTATGAACCTGAATCAGTGGAGTCACTCTGTATCAGTATATTGCATTCTTATGATTACAGAGGCTTTGAGATCCGACATTAAGTGCCTCAAAAAACAGATTCACTGTGTTGTCAAACCACAGCTTGAGAGCCAAGCTGAACTGACAGTTAAAACGGAGACACCAAAGAGTAATCTCATTGTGCCTGCTCTCCAACTACAAATGGTAGTACTGCCAAGCCCTGGGATACCTTCATAATTGCGAGTGATCCCTGAAAAGAAAAAAACAAGCAAACAAAAATCTCCAGCCAAAACAGGAACACTTTCAGGAAAATAGCTGGAGGTAAGGATGGTTTACTTTGAACTTCCTCTTTCAAAGTCAAGTTGTGTCTCTTTAGATGTAGACCATTATTTGTAAGAGGTTAATTTCCCTCACATTTGACCTACATTGAGTTCTGGGGTTTGGGAGGGTGCTGTGTGAGCTGGGCATGCCAATTAATTTTAAGGACAGTAGTAGTCATAGTAAATGAATGATCTGCAAGAATGAATAACTTCATTGTCAACTGGCTGAACAATTTTAGAAACCATAAAGGTGAGTTGGTTGGAGGTTAGTCCACAATGATTATGTTCTTTTTCAAAGCCGGAAGTAGGCATGGTGACAAAGATGCACTTTGAAATTAGCTTGGGAGGGAATATTCCATAAAATACAGCAATATACGCATCAGTATGGTCAGTATAGGACTGAATTCTGGTGGACTGATTTTTAAGGATGAATGCCTTGGACAGTCTGGAATTACAATATCAGAATTTACAATGTAGGTAGACTGAGAAACAAGGATTTCAAGAAGTCTGGACAGACAGTGAGCGCAGTCTTTGTGGTAGAAATCTCGAATGAGACCACTGATCTTCATGGTGGTAGATGAATTTGCCCCTGTGAAAGGCAGATCAGGTTCCATCTCATTACTCTACATTTTGAAAGTGAATTTTAAAAACATGTTTCAGGGCATGGAACAGTCCCAGAGAGAGGAATGTGACCTTCTGATATGCTGAATTTCACACAGCTTTTATTGTGTGAATCCACAAAGGCTCAAGTCTTTATGAAGAGGCATTCACCTACATGTAGCTAAAACAGTTGTGTGCCAAGTCCTCAAAGCACAAAATTCACAATGTTACTGGGTAGTTTTTGGAGTATCATTCTGAAGACCCCTGAAAGCACCACTTAATAAAAACATGCAATAAGTCTGATGGCCTTCTTCCTCTTTTACTAGGAGGTCCTAGGGCTTCCATTCTCATATAGTTTCAGAATGCAGAGTCTCTCATACAGTCATACAGTACATACATAGGATATATCTTGCCTTTTTTTTTTTTTTTTTTGCTTATTTTCATCCCACATTGAGAAAATACATAGCTAAAAATACTCCAGGATGCTTTCCAGGGAATACCACCCATGTGTCCCTCAAGAGACTCTTCTTTAACATTCCTTAACCCACATAGTATTCAATGTTTCCAGTGACAGACTGTGCCTCCATAAATAAGCTGCATAAGTTCCTAATATGAGCTGTGCATTGCATACGGTGGAATAATTGCTTTAAAAGAATGTTGAGGCTACAAAAGGAAGCAGTCATAGAGGTAAGAAATGCCAAAATTAAGGCAGTCTGTGCAAACTCAATATGGTCGTGTTGTGCAAATGCCCAGTCTGAGCCAGTCTCTCATTATGGCCTATTTTTGCCTCCTGATTCATTCCAACTACAGGTACTTGCTATTCACTGGATGGGAAGCTACTTGGGAAGCTACTTGATATTTCTTTATATTCCTCATTTGTAGTAACCCTTAGTGGCTTGACACATTACCTTTTACTTCCCATCTATATGGGCTAAAAGTAGAGAAGTCAGTCAGCGTGAACGTGGCTTAGTTGACGAACCATCGTCTTGACTCTGATCCTCTCTGCATACCTTCCCTCACTGGTGTAGCAAAGCTGTGTTCAGATCTTCATGGGACACGCAAAACAACTCATCTGTATTTTAAGGAATTTCTCTGCTGTGTTTCCAAATACCTCCTTTCAAACAACAAGGCCCCGGAATCCCTAACGGTGGAAAGCATTATGCAAGCCAAGCCTAGAGATGCTACCAGCTCTTTTTCTGCCTCACATAGCATCACTCTCACAACTGCCATAGGGAGGAAAACTTGATCCATATATCAGCAGTGTCTGCTCATGAGCCATACACCTTTGAACAACTGGGCGGGGTTATTTTCTTGGGGGAAGTATAAAATCCTGCTTCCTTATGCACCGAAGTTCTTCAGTGGGTATCCTTCCTTCCATCATCCTTCTTGGTTTCAGAGAACCAAATCCTATAGCATGGGTCCCAGGGAGAAGCAGACTTTCATCCAAATGCCAGGTCTGCATTTTTTCCATGAGCAGGCAACTATCAGTACCAGACTGCAGAAAAAAATCCCACCCCCCAAACCCTTTGAACAGGGAAGAAAATACATTCTGTTTGAAAATCGTTGGAAAACCAGATGTCTAAAGGGGTGCAAAGTGTTGCTGCTGCTATTAATGATGCAATGATTAATGGTTCCAAGTATTTGGGATACAGTTAATCCCTTTCATCAACTCATCTAGGTGTATAAACAGAACTTGTAGGATTTTACTTCTTCCTAAAAGCCACACAAATAGCCTATATTGCATTGGGTTACAACAACAGATTCAGGGACAAAATATGGCACTGACATGCAGAACTTTGCAGAACATCCCTTACCATTAAAACAGGCAAAAAAAATCCTTGCTAGGCTAATGGGGGAAAAAAATGGCACCATAGCTCCGAGCAGCCCTCAGGCACTCTGCTCCCGTTGTGGAAATTTTTCTGTTTGGCCTCTGGAATGGTGAAGGAGCCCTTACTCATATCTTCCAGGGAGGGGTGAAGAAGACAAGTCCTACCAGGCTTCTTTAAGCGCAGTGCCTTCAAGAGAGGGGAGGCTTCTCGAAGTGGGGAAGGAGAGCTGCCAGCTATGCCTTGAGCTGGTGTTTTCTACCTAGTGTTACTGAATAGGTCTTCAAACAGGGCTGTGCAGAAGCTGTAAGATGATTTAATTTTTTTTTACTATTTTCATAAGCTGGTTGTTTACGATGAGATCAAACATGTTGCTTACTTGCACCTTACTACCTCAGATATGCCTCCTTTGAAGTGGACCTGTCTGAAAAGGTTATCCACATGCGTCTGTAGCCTCCATTTTCTTGGGGAGCCTTAGTAATCCGCAGTTATAGGGATAAGATCAGCTCCCTCTGAGATCACGGGGTAAAAGCATGCAGAACCTGCCTGGTGCTGATATCAATTTTACACATTGAATTGTTGAAGCTGAGGAAGCTGCAGCTGCCAAAAAAATCGGAACATTTTTAAATCAAGGCACCACACAGACCCAGGAAAATTCTGGCTTAGCAAATGAAATGAGGACAAACAGCAAAAGAAAGGTACTTCATTACTGATTTTATCAGCTGACTTTCCCTCAAGGGTGCATCAAGCTTCCTTTTCTTTTTTACTCGACTATCCTGCTGAGTGTAGAAGGGAGGAGAAGTCAAAGACCTTAGTCATCCGTTCAAAGCTGGTTCGCACCATAGGTGTGCATGGGAGGATCAGTCCCATCACACCAACCACTGTTTTGCCATAAGAAGGCAGACTTTAGCACTTTTCACCTTCTGTACTTGCGCAGAGTGGCATCTCCTTTCATATTTCCTCCTGCTTCCACGTAGCCAGGGGTTTTGAATTCTCCAGGGCAAAGTCTATGCCTGCGCTGGTGAGAGTTGTCACAGGGGACTGGGACTACAATGTAGAAGTAGGCAAGACACAGTTATTCAGCTATATTTATCCCTTATGGGAAGGGAAGTGGAAATAATGAGGAGAGGTATGTTGGTGGAACTGAGCAGCAGGAAGGAGATGACATTTCAGAGGAGGGAAAATGCAAATGGGAATCTACTGAAGGCTAGTTGTAGGGAAGGGAAGATGGGAGCTGAACAGGGGAGCAGCGTATGTATCCGACAGTCATCATGCTGTCTATACGTGTTACAGTTGGTGTCATGCCCTATGGGCCTCTCCATAGCCTTCCCATCAGCAAAGAAGTGAAAAGACTATATGGGTTTCTTTTTCACATACAGCTTTCTAATTCACTCAACCATACCAATTCCTTTCCACCTCAAGTAAGCAAGTGGATACAAGAAGACAGAAATAAATGAGAATGTAAGAAAGACACACTTTTTCACACTCTTACAATCATCAGACTAAATGTATCATTTCTGCAGCTCCATGGAAGGCAGTGAAGCTGAAATTAGTTCTTCATGCATGGATTACGGTATTGCATAGTGATTTTTAGGCATCCATAAAATGCAGTATAAATAGTTTATGCTCAGTCGTAAGGGTGAGGTGTTTAATTTGTTTATTTCTGTTAGATCATGGTTATTCTGTGAGCTCAAGGAAATATCTGATTTAAAATTTAGTACAAATGAGAGAATTATTTTGAAACAAGGGTGGAAATGAGTTGCAGAGTGATAAACTAGAAGGTAAAAAGTACCTCCATTTGAGGTAAGCTGGAAAAATAGTTTAGGAAAATACAGTAGAGTTGTGAAAGCCCAGAAACCACAGGAAAAAACAGCAAAGTTATTATACCCATTTTTATTTGTTCAAGAAAGAAGAAAATTAGAGAGACATGAAAGGCAGCAGAGGCATCATACCAGACAACTTTCTGATAAATAATGGTCAATCCAATCTTGTTATTTTGTGTTCTTTCTTTGCCTATGTCTAGCATCCATCCATTATGTTTTGCTGTACGTCACATCCACATCTTGAATACAACTTCAGATGGACTCAATTCTTAGGTTTTCTTCCTGAAGGAAGAAAAAGTTCATTGAGGTGGTGGAGAATTGGAAGTCAGTAATGTTTAATACAGAACAGACTCCAAATTCAGGTTGTTTCATAAAAAATAATCAAAACAAAAAAAATTGCAAAAAATCGGATTAGCAGGATAGAAACATAAACATTGAACACAACAATAACTGATGTAAATTAAACATAAGTACATAAGGAGGGTAAACCTTTCAGTCACTATATGTTGCATTAGTGCACAGATACACAGACTAGTGAATTCTGTTGTTTCTGGTTCTTAAGGAATAAATGCCACTTTGTGTCCCCTGACTGCATCTGAAGTCAATAAATCCATCTGCTGCCTTTCATGCATGCCGAATGCATTTTCATCCCCTCCAAGCCACGTTCATTGACCAGTTTGATATAGTTAAATGGCCTGCATGACATGTTCAGATCCTTGAATTTAAGCCATTAATTTAAGTATGCATATTGCAGTCTCTCCCAGGTACAGAAGGAAAGGGGAGCACAAATAGCAATAGTCCTAAGGTGTGTCCCTTGCCATTATAGGTTGTCAAACGTGATGTTATGATACTTGACAAATAATAAATAAAGATAGCAGCTAATTTCAGCAAGTGCAGTCTATTTTAATTTATTTTTGTAAAACCCTCTCTCAGTGTTCTTGGTAGTACCTCTGTAGACAGAGGAGAGTGTGGAGAATAACATGTATCTCCTTCCGTTAAATGAATATAACACCTTTATTCAATGGCAATATGTTAACTTGTCAAAACTCATCATCTTCATGCTACACAATAAAACATTCCTTAATGCAACACAGTACTATGTTGTCACCTAACTCACCTAGAAGGAAAATTCCACATATGCTATTTTGTACCATCTGTTGCTTTGCCTAAGCAAGTTTTCCCTTTAGAAGACAACTGCCGTAAGATATTAATTAACATCTTGTTTGGAAAAAGTCTCAATAAACCTCTTGCATTAAATCAGTCTTAACATACTATATTATTTTTATTCTTCCCCATCTACATATTTTTTGGATCCAAAGTATATTTTCTCCTTTTTTCAGAGAAGTTTGAATTTTGTTCCAATTTTGGGAAAATGCAAGCCCACCAGCTGTCAATAAAGATTCTCCCATCTTATTAAAGACTAAGACTAAACAGAATTAGTGGTTGTTGATATTGCTCCCACAAATACTGTTTGCTTTTCATCAGTTCATGTGGACATAATTTCTTTTTTAGAATAATGCCATTGCTAAGGTACCCACACAACTCCGCTCCTGACTTGCTAAATACATAACTTATGTTTTATATCAGGTTGTTTGGCATAGAAGTAGAATGAAAACCCTTTGGAAGAGAGAATGTTTTAAGAGAAAAAGTGCTTTTCTCAATCAGAAGAATAAAAGCAATTTAGATATACATTTGTGTTGCAGGACTGAAGTTTTGTCTCTCTGTTCACATTTTTGGCTAGATCTGACATATCCCCCCCCAAGAAACTGTGGATCTCAAGGGAGAGAAGAAAGGAAGAGACTGCAACCTATTATTCATCTGGATGTTACAAAAGTATATTTCATGTGTCAAGTGGTACAATGTAGGTGGTATAATTTGGCGTTATCATGCATTGCTTTTCATCTATCACCACACTTTTTAAAAATATCCCTGTCATTGGTATGGTGACTACAAACAAAGTGATTGCACTTTTTACTTTGCTGCAAAAAACCCAGATTTCAAAATACTACAAGCAGCTCAGAATAGGACTGAGTAATCTTTACTAAAATTTATATGCCTATATAAAAATATACACATAAAATGTGATTTCCAGGTTTTTATTTTATAGGCATTTATAGAAAGAGAGGTTTCTATTTTATGGTTTATTTTATTAACCAAAAGAATGAATTTGCAAGCTCTGCAACCAGGATTTAAAGCAAACCCATGCAGTAATATGGAACTGAATTCTGAGGTTTAAATTAGATTATTAGCAGAAATTACTATTTTACGATCTACCTGAGAAAGTACTAGGCAAAAAGCTTTCATGGCACTTCACCTTTCCATGACTGATGTAGCAATATGGGTTCTGGTTCCTTGGGCAACTGATGAACAACTTCACCTTGGCTGTAAATGCAATGCTGTAAAGAGATTAAGAAAAGGAAACATGAAGGAGGGAGCTAATTTGAATAGAAAAAGAATAATGCCTAGGATCATGAGCAGGCAAGCAGTTTTAGTTGTTCGTAAGTACAAGAAAAAGGACACAATTCTCAAAACATGACAGTATAAAGTTAGGTGGCATTTAAAGAAGAGGTGCCAAGAGAATTTCAGAGCCCTTACCCATCGAGTCTTACTGAAAATGCCAGATTCTAGTTATACAGAGGATGAAGAATGAAGGGAATATTTTGTACAAGTACAAAATAAAACATGCAGATATTATCCTCTTCTGGCAGTAGGGAAACCTTGAACTTGAGAACGCCTAGGTTGCTTATCGGGGGCACACCTTACTATTGTGAAAATACATAGTATTTATTCTAAAACTACTTGATAGCAGTGGACTAAAACCTGTTTTTTTCCGCTTTATAATAGTGACTGTGTGATTCAAAGAGACTGGATACACAGACATCATATATTTAACTTGAATATTATCAAAATTACATAGATGAGGGATACAATTCTATTTCCATTTCTCATTCTATTTTGTCTCCAGTCCACAAAGTCTGGATTTTTTAATTAATTTTTTTAACTGTTTTGCAGCAGCAAAGTCCATGGGAAGCTTTTGCTTTGCCTTGCACCATAAAGAGCCTTTCACCACGAGGGCACAGAGATGTGAGCTTAGGAAGAACCAGGTCAATATCAATCCAAGTCTCCAACACTCTCACACACTTCTGGGGAGACGATAGGAAACAAGACAACGGCTAGAAGTAGAAGTGCAGTCTTTAAACCAAAAGCTCATAGAGTATGTGTGGATACGTGTGCATACTCTATAAGGCGTCTGATCTGGTACCTCTTGGCAAGGTAACTGAGAATTTAGAACAACCAAAAATTAAGATAATACTCAGTGGTTTAAAAATCTACTAATTGAAAGGTGCCTTGTTATCATTAAAGGGTTGCTTTATTTGGTCCTAAAGGGATTTGCTTTTATTCTGCAGTATAATATTATTATCAGTAATTCCAAAGCAAACAAGCATACTATATTATAACTGTTTCCAGAGGATACAAGGTTTGCAGGAATGGCAAATAATGCAGAATACAGGTGACCGAGCCCTCTCAATCATTCGATAAGCTAACTATGAAAGTTTTAGGGCAGCTGTGTACAAAACAATACTTTGAAGAATGAAGCAAAGCGTCTGAGGTCACGGAAGCTAGAGACTGAACATACGCTCTCAGCCTGATCCTCTCAGTAAGGGTGGACACAATCTTTACTGTATAGTAAGAAAATGTATTATCTCTGACATTGGTGCACTATAATATAGTAGCCAGCCTTGACGCTGGCCTGGACACTGTAAGTATCCAGTAAAGAGTCACAAAAAAAGGTTCAAAAGGTTACAAAGTTTACAAAACAATCTGAATAAACTGTTTCACCATCTAACTAAGTTAGCCTTAATTTCTGTTTTACACCCAGGGTGTAGGCCAGAAGGGCATGCTCATGGGTCTTCCCGTTCTTGGAAATACCAGCCTGGAACTCAACAACACCAGCAGCAACAATCAGGAGAGCACGATCAGCCTAAGAAGTTCCAGTAATCATGATCTTAATGAAGTATCTGTGTCCAGGAGCATCAATGATGGTGACGTAGTATTTTGCTTGTTTCAAATTTCCATAGGGAAGTATCAATAGTAATACCACACTCACATTCAGCTTTCAGCTTGTCCAAGACCCAGGCATATTTGAAGGAACTTTTGCTCATCTCAGCAGCTTCCTTCTCAAACTTCTCGATGGTCCTCTTGTCAATACTACCACATTTGTAGATGAGGTGGCCGATGGTGGTGGACTTGCCAGAATCGACGTGGCCGATGACAACGATGTTGATGTGGGTCTTCTCCTTTCCCATTTTGGATGTTAGCTAAGTTTTTTCTTTCAGCAAAAGAGAATCGACACCTGCAAGGCGGCGGCAAACCCGTAGCAAAAAATGTCTCACAAGTCTATGGGGCCTGACAGCATCCACCCAAGGGTGCTGAGGGAGCTGGCAGAGGAGCTTGCCAAGCCACTCTCCATCATTTATCAACAGTCCTGGTTAACAGGGGAGGTCCCGGATGACTGGAGTCTTGCCAATGTGATGCCCATCTGCAAGAAGGGTTGGAAGGAGGATCCGGGGAACTACAGGCCTGTCAGCCTGACCTCGGTGCCGGGGAAGGTTATGGAGAGGTTCATCTTGAGGGCGCTCACAGGGCACGTGCAGGATAACCAAGGGATCAGGCCCAGCCAGCACGGGTTCATGAAAGGCAGGTCCTGCTTGACCAACCTGACCTCCTTCTATGACCAGGTGACCCGCCTAGTGCATGAGGGGAAGGCTGTCGATGTTGTCTACTTGGACTTTAGTAAAGCCTTTGACACTGTCTCCCACAGCATTCTCCTGGAGAAGCTGGTGAATCGTGGCTCAGACAGGTGCACTCTTCGCTGGGTAAAAAACTGGTTGGATGGCCGAGCCCAGAGAGTCGTGGTGAATGGAGTCAAATCCAGTTGGCGGCCGGTTACAAGCGGAGTCCCCAGGGCTCAGTTTTGGGACCGGTCTTGTTTAATATATTTATCGATGGTCTGGATGAGGGGATTGAGCGCTCCCTCAACAAGTTTGCAGACGACACCAAGTTGGGTGGGAGTGTTGATCTGCTTGAGGGTAGGAAGGCTCTGCAGAGGGATCTGGACAGGCTGGATGGATGGGCCCAGGCCAACTGGATGAGATTCAACAAGGCCAAGTGCCAGGTCCTGCACTTGGGTCACAACAACCCCATGCAACGCTACAGTCTTGGGGACGAGTGGCTGGAAAGCTCCCCCGCAGAAAAGGACCTGGGGGTGTTGATTGACAGCCGGCTGAATATGAGCCAGCAATGTGCCCAGGTGGCCAAGAAGGCCAATGGCATCCTGGCCTGTATCAGAAATAGTGTGGCCAGCAGGAGCAGGGAGGTGATCGTGCCCCTGTACTCGGTGCTGGTGAGGCCGCACCTCGAATCCTGTGTTCAGTTTTGGGCCCCTCCCTACAAGAAGGACATTGAGGTGCTGGAGCATGTCCAGAGAAGGGCAACAAAGCTGGTGAGGGGTCTGGAGCACAAGTCTTATGAGGAGCGGCTGAGGGAACTGGGGTTGTTCAGTCTGGAGAAGAGGAGGCTGAGGGGAGACCTTATCGCTCTCTACAATTACCTAAAAGGGGATTGCAGAGAGGTGGGTGTTGGTCTCTTCTCCCAAGTGACTAGCGATAGGACAAGAGGAAATGGCCTCAAGTTGCGCCAGGGGAGGTTCAGACTGGATATTAGGAAAAATTTCTTTGCTGAGAGAGTGGTGAAACATTGGAACAGGCTGCCCAGGGAGGTGGTGGAGTCACCATCACTGGAGGTGTTCAAGGAACATGTGGACATGGCATTGCGAGACATGGTTTCATGGGCATGGTGGTGTTGGTTGATGGTTGGACTTGATGATCTTACAGGTCTTTTCCAACCTTAGTGATCCTGTGATTCTGATCATTGGAATTTCTTGCACCTTTCTCTGTTAGAAGAAAGACTCCTCTGTAACTAAAGTGGTGTTCCATGTAACGGGAATTAGTAATTGTGGTCAAGCTAAATAAAACTCTTGCTTAGGCCAGCTAAGAAGATTGAGCTCACTGTTTTATTTTACTGCAATGCCTATATTTTAATCTCTTGATCAGTCTAGGCTCCTGCTATATGCTCTTAGTTTTTGTGGGAGGTCAAAGGGTTTGAGGGGCTATTTTCTGATATTTCGGTTTTGGCTACAGTTAATGCAAAAGGATCTCCTTTTATCCTGAGTGAGGAGGAAAACTGTGACAAAAAGGTGGGGCCTGTTGCTGAAAATACTGCTTATGTGTTTCTTTCCAGTCCTATTAATCAAGTTATTTTAGTGGGTGTGCTCTCAGACATGGTCAGACATCTGACCTCAGACTAAGGATTATTCTGTGAAGGTTTATGCACAAATTTGACTTCATACACTGCAAGTTCAGAGACAAGATGTTCTGGCTGAGTAACACCAAGTAAATGTTGGAATTCTTTGAGCCCAAACTTCCCATTGTCTTTCTGCAGAAACTAGAATGCAATGCAATTGCAAATACTGGTATTAACTTTAAAAAGCTTGCAATATCTCAAAGTGAGCTTTGTCCCTTCTGTGAAGATTAGTTAGGAAGTTTTTCTTGGTTTTTTGTTTTTGGTTTTTTTTTCAAACTAAGCACTGAGGGCAAAACTCACTTCTTTGAGGAACCCAAAGCTTTGAAGTGGAGGAAACTTCGGCGCATGGACACAAAGCATTGTCAGTTGCGAGTTCATCTGCAGGATCCTCTCTCCTTTTTAAGTCTGCTTAATTCTATGACTGAGATAAGGACAACAGGGTCTATTTTTGGTTTTAAATGTAATTTATTATGTAATTGTTGCTCGGTAAATGAGTTTACGTGGGATACAATAATACAGAATTTCAACCTTACTTTAAAATCTGTCTTACAAATCAGTGTCATGTTGCTACTGGTTTTAGATCAGTGCTGTCAAATATTAACAAGATACAGGAAATATGTCCTTCTTTTTCAGGAAATGCTTGTATCATTGAGTCAGTAAAACAGTTTCAGCTTAAGAGAATCAGATTTAAATACTACTTACAGACATGCCTAACATCTTATAACAGCAATACATATTACTGGTATATTAAGTGTTTGCTTAAATTCAGAAGCTAGCAGATGAACTAACTCTGTGTTAGTTTTTCTCTTCCTGTATATAACACGATATAACAGCTTGGTGAAGCATTTGCTATGAAAACATTTCTGAAAATATTTTCAGGAAATGTACTTTCTGTACAATATACCAATTTTGGGTCTTATGCAATATTGCACATTACGTATCTTCTTTATGTATTACAGGTATGTAATCATTGATAGCTGAAGGGAGAAAAACAGAGAAAACTATGCTTCTTTTTTAATGGGTATAAACTACACTATTTCATTTGCACCAAGAGAACTGATGTTATTTTGTTTGGAATCCTAAAACACTTTATTTTAAATTTAAGTTTATTTAAATTTAAGTGAAAATATATGTGGTATCACTAAACTGATGAAACTTCTGATCATAACCCTATACCTCAACTTTTCCTCTCTTTTCCTGTCTTGTAACTGGAGGCAGGTTATAAGATTGTATCTTTGCTGAAGGGAAGAGGTTAATGGGAATGTCACACTTTTAGTTCCCGTCATTAAGCCCCCAAGTTATTTACTCCAGCTGGCTCTTCTACTTTGTCCTTCTTGCCATGGTTTAATGGATGATTCTGGTCCCACTTCCCACTGCCAGCATTCAGCCCATTTATGCCTAGAAAACTATGAGAAAAAGAAATACAGAACAACGATGCTGGATCTATGGCAGCCAGGGAGCTTTCTTTATGCTCCGGCCACTTTTTGGTGATCGGTGCAATCACCTTTATTGCTCCAGCAGGCCTTTTCCAGACCTAACATATAACATTTCATGCACTTCTCTTGCTTTGTAGAACCTCAACAGTAAATTTCCAAACATTATTTCCCTCTTGCATCTGTCTGTCGTTTTGCCTCTCTCTCTTCCAGTTCATTTCACATATTATGACACGATCCAAGAAAACAACAGATGGCAACTTCATCCAAGTGGGTGTTATCCATGAGGGACTGCAAAACAAGAGCTTGTTTTCCAATAACTTCCTGCCTTTCAGGTTAAAAGTTTCAGAAGCTACTGGAATTCTCTAATGTGAGTCTCAAAAGTGAGTTAGGATAGAGTGGTTGGCTTAGGCAGGGAAAGTTCTGCTGTTGACTTCAGTAAGCTGGGATTGAGACCTGTCCTCAAACAAATTTTGAATCTAACCTCTATGGACTAGATTTGGATGTGGGATTTCTAATGTACAATGCACGAGTAGCAATGATAATACAGTCCAGCAGGAGAAACAGAGATAGTATAAAGAAAAGTAGGAGAATGAGAAGTTGGGTGGTTATGTGGGAAAAATCTGTTAAACAGTTGGCAGATTAAAAGGCTGGGGAGAGAAGGGAAAGAGAAACGGAAGAATGAAGGAGAGAAGGAACGAAGGAGGAAAGGGGGATGGGACAAAGGAGGGAAGGAGTAAAGTGAGAAGGAAGGGAGGAGAGAAGGACAGGTATAAAACATAGGAGAGCGTATTTAGTCATGCAGTGGTTTTGCCGAACTCCTTCTCCTGAGCACAGTTCCTATTCTTCAAAACTTTAGGGCTTCCAGTTGTGCCAAAAAACTCAATGAAAATAAATGCTGTAAAAGAGTTACAAAAAATGAGACAGATTTTTATTAGATTTTCTTGGGTAGAAGTGGAACAATATCTGCATCTTGTTCTGACAAGAAAGTAAGGGAAAGTTTTCCTCCCATCCCTCAACAAAAAATACCCTTCTGATCAGCAAAGAAAGAGGAATGCAAATATTTTGGGCTACGTATGGTGATTAGCTATGAAATGGGAAAGTAAGCGTATGAAGCATGAGAAAATTTAGCTCAGGTCACAGATGAAGTTTTAGTTTTTTCTTCTTTTGCTAGGCCTACTCAGCCTACAGCTTAATTAGTACAGCAGGCTACAACTAATATAATTAATAGCTGTTACTGAAGAAAGGGGTACATATTATTAAAAATAGTGTCAGAACACAGGAAAAATACTGACCATATAAAAGCAGAAGTAGGGGATGATCTTTAATTCTGGGATAAAGGGGGACACTACTGAAGAGGTTTCAAAAAGCATACAAAAAGGACCAATTCAAATCAGATAAAGATCTAAATAGTTAGTTGGCTTTGTCTCACCTGCCTCTGGGTGTCTGAAGTAACCCATTGAGACCTGAGCTAGTGAGGCAAAGTTCCCATTAGAAAAAAAGAGATGTTTCAAGAGAACAATTTATCTGAACACAGATACCTGCCTCAGGTCAAGATGAATTGCCCTTTCAGGGTGTCTATTTTTTTTCTCTGACTATAAGAAGGTGGTCTTTCTGTTGACTGCTCAAACTTAGATGACTAATTTCAATTTGCTCAGGTTAGAGCAATTCAAGGCAACCCAGGATATAAACTGTCACCAAATAAAGCATCAAGAACTTTGCTGAGATAAGGAAGACTTTTTTACTGGGTCTGAAAGCACTGTGGTGGGCTGACCCCAGCCAACAGCCAAACACCCACACAGCCACTCGCCCCCCTCTCGCAAGAGATAGGGAATGAGCAAGCATCTGTGTGGGTACTGGCTGTTGGCCAGAATCAATCCACCACAACTTTATGTATTGGTCAGTTTTGTACTAAAATCCTTTATTTTGCCTATTTGTCAGAAAGACTTTGTATGTTGGTCAATCTTGTTGAATTAAAAGATTGCTAAATAATTGTTTACAAACCCCTGGAGCTACAAAAGCAATCTGAAGTACTGCTATCATTAAACATACTTTGCACTATGCATTCCTTCTGTCAAGAAACAGTAGGAATCTAAATGATGGCTCTTTCACATGGACTTGTTAATAATGAGAAATCTTTCCAATACCAAGAAATAGGGTTTGTGAAATATAGACGTCATAGTTTTAGCAGCAACATTTTGCCTGAGCTAACACACTTAGCGAGAAATTAAAATTAAAATCTAGATTTCGTGATACTGACAAGGAAGTAAGTAAGAATGATGAGTAAATTACTCATTAATAAAAAAAAAAAATAGGGATTACTGTTTAATTGTACACACTATTCCTATTTCTTCCACTTCATTTTTTGGGTGATGTCAGTGCAATGGTTTCTTCAATTTGTCTCCCTCTAGTGGATTACCCCTTCTGTGTGTCAGCAGAGTCTTTAACCTTGAATTTTTCTTTTTTCTTCACTTGTACTGTGTAGCTACAATTGTATTATTATAATTGAATAATCTATACACAGTAATGCCTCTATTCTATCCCTGATGACTACGTCTTTCAAGCTTATATTTGTTCCTATTGCCCCAGGTATCAGTTGTCTGGGCTACAATTCATGCAAAGTATTCGCAATCCTCTTCTCACTTTAAAGAAATATAATTATACCGTATTGGTTTTCAGTCATTCTTCTGTCTCTCAAATCAGTTCAGGGACTGGCTCAGAATGGAGGTCTGTGTAAAGCAGCCTTTTCAGTGGTCTAAATTAGGACCTGGTGAAACAAAGTAAGGCTAGGTACAGTTAAATCATGTCACAAATATGGAATGCCTTTTCTAAGCCTCCAGCAGGTATAATCTTTCAGTGACATAGATATATACTAGTGCTTGATGGATAAAAGTTAACATGGCCTACTCTATTTTTGAAAAGATCCCTCTCTAATTTGGGGAAAAAGTATATTTAATTATAACAAACGTAGAATCTGTCTTGGGCTTATTTGTATTAGCTGTATTATGATCTTAGAGCTTCTGTGGTCGGTCAGAGCCCATCTGTGTTTAACACCTATAAACCACAACAAAAAGGCTATTTCCTGCCCCAAAGACCTTACGCTACAAAAGGCAGGGCAGCCAAAGAAGTAGACTCAGCAAGCAGAAGGTGGGAAAGGAAGAAGGTGCTAAGAACTGATAGCGGTTGCTGAATATTATTGGTATTAGCATGGGCTCCCAAACGCCTTTGTGACTGCAGTATTTTATAGTCAGAGGAAAGGTTTCAGGTTTATAAATGTGGTTCTGAAGAAGGAAAAGCTCATGACTACTGGTACTGCTATGTCCGAAGAGGCACACCTCTTCCAGAGCACGTTTTTTTCCTGTGAATACATTCAAATTGTACTGTTGATTTTCTTGCCTTCCGTGCTCATTCCAGACAGCACTGCAGTTCAAGTAGGACATTAAATAGATTCTGTTGTAATTAAGCAATTAGCTGCACAATTAAATCTAAAGTTAGATAAATGCTGTGAGCTGCACTCCATAACTGCTCGTGAAGTGATGCCCAGGTCGTTTGTTCCCTGTTCGCTGGACTCCCACCTTCTCTTCAAATCCCTTCTAGTACTAATGGGAATAATAATGAAGAACGATAACAATAAAACTTACTGCATACTGAGTTACTGAGCTAGCACGCTTTTACTTGGGTGCGTTGCCTCACATGGCAGTGAGCTGATTCATCTTGCACCACCTCAAAGAGTGGAGAGAGGAGCTTATACTTATTCCCACTCCCCTTTGTATGTCTACCTAGGAAAGGATCTCAGGTGTTGATTTAGTATGACAAATAGTGTAAGAGGGCATTAGTACCTTCCCCCTCATAACCTACTACCTGCTTCCATACCACACAACTCATTTATTGTTTTGCATGGACCAATTCTGCTAATGCCTACCCACTTGAACAACTGTACTCATTCTTTGAAATCAAAGTATGACTGACTAGTTGCATGCAAACTGGGTTAAGCCCTTAAATTCTTAGCTTTTGAAGACAAAACTGTATCTGACATGCTTTGCAGTGCTCTTGAACTACTTCAGCATACTATGAAGTAAGAAAATAAAAGTAGAAATGAAGGCAAGGCTTTTAAGATGTCCTTAAATTGATCTTCAGACAAAACCAATGCTGAACACTACGAAAGGAATTGTGAATGAAGAAGAATAGTGTCCCAAGTGTAAACGAAAGCTCCAAAAACCCATTTAAGCATTCTTAGAACATTAATCCATTTAAGATATTAGGACAGCAAAGGACCATTGTTCAGGACAGCAAGGGAAAGTCAAGATGGGCTGGGTTACTCCTTCCAAAACAGACAGATACTGTATTTCAATTCTGAAAATATATTCAGAGGAATTTGAGATCTTTTAAGAGGCTCCACTGGGGGCTTTAAAAGTGTTTATTTTAGAAAGCAAAAACCCTACAGCCCCTCGTAAAAGAAAGAAAAAAAATCCACCTTCTAATGTACGAGCTAAACATGTACTGCATTACTTTAATTTTCTCATAATTACCATTTTCACATTTCTTTCACTTGTCATAAAATTGAATCTTCCCAGACAGACTGTCTGATAAAATTATATAGTTAGCTACGGTACATCAAAAAGAGCAGGTGAAAGTAAGCTGCGTGTTCACACACGCTGAAATTCTGGTTGACCTAAAAAGAAAGAGGTTTTCATATCTCCTGCCTCTTCTTTTGGAATCTATCCTCACTTAGTGCAGTTAATGTTTCTAATTTTCAATTTGAACTGTTTCACCTGAACATAATGGAGAAGCAAAACAAATAGTTGAAACAACAATCAGATTATATAAGGTTTGTCTTTGTCTATTTTGTAAAAGACGATGCTGTTCTACTGAAAACACTAAGAGAATGCTAATCAAGTCAGAGTTTCCCTGGAGGACCTGTGTTAAATAGTCTTGTCCTGAGAAAGTAAAGATTGTACTTCACTTCAGATATGGACTTTATGAGAGATGAATATCAAACATTTTCAAGGTCTTTTCTTTTAGAAAGAGAATCTCATCATGGCCTCATGACAGCTGGTTTGGTTTTTTTAATTTCTTAAAGATTTTTTTAGGTCATTCTTTAAATACAGATTTAACCAATTTTCAGGTTAAAATTCCCAGAAAAAAATAATCATCTCATTCATTCTAATGTATATTAAACACAAGAGATTATATCAATGCAACTCTGTGTGGGATTTCAAATCTCAGACCAGGTCATTTAGAGCTATTTTAAATCTGCACTTCTGTGCATGCATAGCCTGTGAAGGTTTTCATTCAGTGTTCATGTAATGCTAATGCAGTCATGACGTGCAGGCCATAACGCCTCTTTCCACAGATGACAGCACAGAAGGGACAATTTTGTGTATTTTATTTACATTGACAAGCTCAAGGGGTCAGGCTGCTGATTATGAACTCTCCTGTTAGTCAGATCCAGAACATATGCCAGCAGAGGATTCACTGGCAGCTCCCTTAAGCAAGGATTGAGGATATTAGTGTCTAAATGGAACAGTTGGGTGCTCACCTCAGCCTTCATTCTGGGCTAAATCTTTCACCCTGTGTCACCCACAGCTCTACCCTGTGACCAGCCAGGCAGGTTGATGATTCTTCATGAAAGTAATGCCTACAGAGAGTTCAAAGGTTCAGGAATGAGGCAATAAGTATTTTCATCTTTTGGGATTGTGTAAGCCCCACAAATGGCCTCAGGCCCTACTGAACTAATGTTGCAAGTTCCGCAGCTAGAGTAAAGTTAAGTTTTGTTCGTTAACAGCAAACATGAGCTTGTGAGATTGCCTCACAATTTATTGAAATTTAAATAACCTTTGTGATACATGCAATTAGCCCACGCTTAACAGGGACGACACCGAATTATAAGGGGGTAAGATTAATTCTGTCTTCAGGAACTTTGGCATTTTACTGATGATGTTGTGTCACCAGCACATGCTGCCAGTGACCCTTTAGAGATTATTCTGTGCAATATTCTGTAGATAGCAAAATGCAATCCGTCAAGACATAAACGTTAGGAAAAACCAAGGTGTTCATAACTTAGGAAAAAAAACCCGTACCATTTCAACATAAAAACAGATAAAGAGTTTGATCAGATATGTTGCTTAGCTCTTAATGTAACAGCTCTACTAACATTTTGTGGCTGCCTTTGAGTTGTGGGCTAAGTCCAGAAAAGCTTTAGGGTACGTGTACATGGGACTGGGATGGAACTACCACGTTTTACCCAAATACTACACTTCCACTCTACTAAACGGCTTTGTGTACAGTTGTAGCCCACCCCAGTTATAAAGTAAAACACCAAATAAGGACCAGTGAAGTTTATTTAGCAGATATTTTACATCAGTGTTGGGGCGGGCGAAGAGCATACAAGAGTTGTTTTAGACGATCATGACAACCATGAAGGACGCAGGGAAGGACACCAGAAATCTTTGCCAATGAGCATATGTTTGATGCAAGTACAGCTAAATCAAATAAGCCACAAATGAGCTGATACCCTACATTGGCGATTAATTTGTATTAGAAACAGTGTGGCCAGCAGGAGTAGGGAAGTGATCGTGCCCCTGTACTCGGTGATGGTGAGGCCGCACCTCAGATACTGTGTTCATTTTTGGGCCCCTCACTACAAGAAAGACACTGAGTTGCTGGAGTGTGTCCAGAGAAGGGCGACGAAGCTGGTGAGGGGTCTGGAGCATGTGTCTTACGAGGAGCGGCTGAGGGAACTGGGGTTGTTTAGTCTGGGGAAAAGGAGGCTCAGTGGACACCTTTTCACTCTCTACAACTACCTGAAAGGAGGTAGTAGCGAGGTGGGTGTTGGTCTCTTCTCTCAAGTAACAAGTGATAGGACAAGAGGCAATGGCCTCAAGTTGCGCCAGGGGAGGTTTAGATTGGATATTAAGAGCAATTTCTTCACTGAAAGGGTTGTCAAGCATTGGAACAGGCTGCCCAGGGAAGTAGTTGAGTCACCATCCCTGGAGGTATTTAAAAGACATGTAGATGTGGTGCTTAGGGACAAGGTTTAGTGATGGACTTGGCAGTGTTAGGTTAATAGTTGGACTTGATGATCTTAAAGGTCTTTTCCAACCTAAACAATTCTATGATTCTAAAACACACATTCCTGTGTTTTATCTGAGTTCCTCAGATTGAAGTAGGCACTGCCCAGGTGCTGTCCTCTTCAGCAGGAGGGACAGGATCTCGATGGTTGGATCTTCTGTCTCTCTCTTCCTGAAGGGGTCATTGTCTTTTCTAGTGTTAATGCTATGCTACTATTCCCTAACTCCATTAGCTCCTACATACACATTGTTAATGCATGTTAGGCTGTATCAGGCTACGAATACCTGTGAAGCCAATGAAATCAGTTTATGATCATCTCACTAATTTTGTATGAAAGTTTTCATATCAACAGCAGTTTAATTTCAATAACCTAACAAACCATACCATTTTTGCATTTAATTCCTGAACACTTGGCTTCATGCAGTTCTGAAATCACTAAACTGCTATATTAGTTTATTGGAGCATTTTGTAGTTTTCTAGAGTTAAAAA
This sequence comes from Gavia stellata, assembly GCF_030936135.1. Classification (NCBI taxonomy): domain Eukaryota; kingdom Metazoa; phylum Chordata; class Aves; order Gaviiformes; family Gaviidae; genus Gavia; species Gavia stellata. The sequence goes on from NC_082594.1 coordinate 34,253,743, forward strand.
GAAACAACAATTACAGAAATCAAATAGAAACAATCCTCCTGCCCCAGAGTCCCAATAATGCATCAGCAGGACAGCAGAGATCCCCCTACCACTGAGACTAACAGCATGAGTGAATCAGGTCAGTATATTTCCAGTAGGTTTCGCAACTATTTCTGTCAGCAGCAGAATATTGGGCGTTCCAGGGGTGTCCAGGAGTTGCAAAACAGTGGTCATGGTGCTTTCAGCCCCTGTCTTAACCTCATCCTTCATTACTTTAGTTCGTATAGCTTTTTTACTCTCAGCCTACATCCATCCAGTGGCTTCATCCTCCCCCATCTTCCCCTTTGGGTTCCTTGTGCTTAATTCACCATTTTCTAACTGTCCCTTCAGGTCGGGGTCCTCATCCCTCTGCTTCCTCAGCGTGGGTAAAGGAGGAGCACTGAAAGCACATCAGAGAGTGTCTTTGTCTGTAGTGCTCCCTGGCCTTCAAGGAGAAATAAGAGGAGAAGTCTGGCTCAACTGATGCATTCTTAGCCAATGTCATACTTCATACAAACAGAATATGATGAGTTAGCTGTTAAACTATAATACATTTGCCCAGTTTTCAGAAGCTCGTGATTCAGCAAAAAATTGGGGCCATCAAAAAGCATCTTTCTGAAACCAGAATGACTCTCTTAGCAGAATTCTAGCCCTGGTTCTAAAGCTCGGGAATGGTGAAGCTCCTAGTTTAAGAACTGTTTTCATGTGGGTAAAACCAGATGCAGATGTATCAGGCAGGACAGAGGTTTTAACTTGCTTTAGTCTCCCCTCAGTCTCCCTCTCCAATAGCACCAAGGACGGTATTAAGCATTTCCCTCATGTGATGCAGCTGCTCAGTTGTGTAGCCTTCCCAGTCACATAAGGGTTATAGCTGCTCCTGAGTAAAACGCCCTTTTCTTCTTTTCTGAGAAGTGGCTAAGCTATTTTTGTTCAAATTTTCAAAAGAAGTCTTCAGCCTGAGGCAGAAATTCAGCATGAGAAATTTCTGTCCAAATTATTAAAGAATGGTGGAGTTACAAACTACTGAAAACAGATGGAGTTTGGCATAAAAAATTACAGATGCCATCATTTATGGCCTTTATACTCTCTGAGCATTTCTATTGTAACACATATACAGATGTGAACATGCAGTACCACTCAGCAGAGTACTTGTTTTTCTTATCTTCTATGTTACTTTAAAAAAAATAAAATACATGTTTTATGGCTGCAATAATGATCTTCAAGAAATGTACTTCCAAGTAGCTAGAGGCTGTTAGGCCAACCTTCCAGTGAGCAATCAGATGGCAAGAACCTCCTTACTCGATGTCATTATTTCTTACAAAGATCTGTAATGACTTTATCCTTACTTGCTGTTTTAGTTCAGTGTAACAGTGCAAACAGCACAGAATAACACAGAGACAGAGGGGTCTGAACAGATACTAAGAAAGCAAATGGAGTGGGTGTTAATTTCTTGAAAGACATTGTCATACAGAGAACAAAAACCTTTCAACCCTTAATTAAAAAGGCAGTAATTATACGTTCTTCTGGGGTGGAAAATCTATTGCACACACCAGTTGTAGAACAAAATCTAGCTTTGACTCTTGCCTATTTTATAATAGTGCAGAAGGAAGAGGTGGATATTCTAATCATTAGATGCAAAGAGAGAAATTATGAATGAAAGCTAGTTTAGCAAGAACCAGGAGATAAGACAGTTTACATTAAAACCTTGGTATCTTATTGGTGGATCCATTTTTTAAATCAACTTGGATTAAAATAAGGGAGAAATTTAGGGTTCAAGTCAACAAAGGAACAGCTGTGCATTTCCATTGTTATTTGATTTATATTGTTCCCAATCGATTCCACACAAGAGAAGCACCTTCTAGTATTACAAAGACTCATTATAGTGAATTAGTGTGGCTCCATGGAAATCGGTACTTATGTTTGTTCGAAACTGATACACAGCAGAAGAAAACAAGCCAGACTCTTTCTACATCTAGTATCTAAAGCAAGCCATCAGTGCCTACAGATAATTTGGTAAAACAACTATAAATTTTAAACCAAGGAATCTAATTTTGCCTAACTTAAAAAAGATACCAAAGTAACCTCTTGATCTTAGGAATGAAAATTATCAGTAAGCAAGGCCTGCCTCTATGGCTTGACTTTCTCTGTTAGTATCACCACATGGAACCCACACCACTAGGGAATTGTATGAATTCTAATAAACTTCCTCTTTTGCCTCTTCACATTTTCTGGACATAGTTTCAAAGAAGTCTAATGTTAGACCTACCCTCTAGACAAAGATTTAACGGTAAATGAAGATTGACTTACTTCTATTACTGTAGTTCAGCCAGACCATTTGGGTAAAACTCAGGCCTTGCTGCATTCCATGGGAGATTTCCTACGAACTTCAGATGAAGCCAGGATTTCATCTCAGCTGTCTTCTCTGTTCTTGTGTAGGAGAACTGACTACAACTAGGCAGAGATGATGCATTGTTCTTTATAGTCTGCACCTGGGTCTAATTTAGTCTTACAGCTAGAGCTATATAGCAAAGTAGTTGACAGCTACTAGAGAGAACAGTCTGGAAACTGTCAACTCACAGAGATGCTTTTTGAGCTCTCGCTCTTTGGAATAAGTTCTTTTCTGTTTAATCAAAGGAAAAGTATTTTTGTTAAGAAACTTCACGTTCCAAATAAGAATGCTGTTAAACCAGGGAATGAAAATATGAAATAGCTGTTTGTTACCAGTGCTGTAAATCATCTGTGAAAGCCTTCACAAACACACCAGATGCAGACTGCTAAATCCTTCCACTTCATGACAGCACCGAACCACTGACAGAATCATGCTTTCCATAGAGAGGAGTGAGCAAGTACCAGATATATAAAGCATATATGCATAAGTTACAATGAGCAAGTGAAGCAGATGCCATATTCAAGCAATAATATAATATTGTATAGCCAGATGAAATTTCACATGTGGGTATACACATGTATATACAAGAAAAACTAGGTTCTATACATTCACATTATTAAATGATACTAAATTTCGAGTGGTGTCATGACTGACAGTATAGCATAAAAACAATGCAACATTTAAGTCGTGCATCTAATTGTTTGTGTATACATGTACGTAGGTATATATTCAACAAAATTTCCCTCCCCATAATTATGCACAGAGATAACAATGTTTCCATTATAACTTTCTCAGCAATGGTTTGAAAAATCAGTAAATATAGTTTCCTTTTGCTGCAAATGCAAAGTCGGAGGCTGAACTCAAGGCTGAATTCAAAGTTTCGGAAAAGTTGACTAATTCAGAATTTTAAGACAATGCTTTAAAAAGCAAAACATTTTATAGATACATGACTCAGAAAAGGCTGAAATTCAAAGCATTTAGCTTGACAGGTGTGTATATATATACACACGCACGGAGGTTAAAAGGAGGCTTTGTACATTCACAGTGTGAAATTACTGTGAATCTGTAGAAAATTTTGAAATGTCTCATTATTTAGAGCATAGCATAAAATCTATTCAGTATTCAGGTTATGCATTTAATTGCTTGCATGCTTGTTGCAATTTATTATTATTTATTATTTTTTCTATAGCTATGATAAGAGGATCAACGTAATCTTCTAATTTAATATCCCAGATTGGTAAGATGTATTCATAAATTATTCCATTGTTATTTTGCCTCATTGACCTTTTACTCTGTTCTGTCAGACCTTCTTGTTACTTAGCCTATCTTTAGCCTCCAGCATTCACGATCTTCAGCTTACAAGAAATTAGGGCAATATCCATAAAAGGATATTTCAATTTAGTTTACCCTGCTTTATACCCAGAAAGCAGCTTCATGGACCTATATTAGGTACTAAGAATGGAATTTATATCCAACCAACACTCTACCTAAAGGGAAACACTGAAGATCATGAAATCTCACCTCTCTTAAGTGTTTAAAGCAACTAATACTGAGGTGCAGAAATGCATCTAGGACTAGATCAACATTTGTAATTCATAGTATCTTTTGGGGACTTAGAAGGCTAAGTTGTCTATGTTTAAATGGAAGGTTAGCTCACTCTTTAGTGGTTGTCCTCTGGGATAATTTTTCAATGGTGAAAACATGCAGGAAATGGGAAATATACTGGAGAAAAATTCTCCCAGCCCCACAGACACTGAGATACCTAAAAACTGAAGTAGAGGTGATAAAGACAGTGACTCAACCCTGGCTTCTACCTTCTGCTAAGCTCCCTCACCATCTTTTTACTGGTGCTGAAGTCTCAACAGGATTTTCCTTGAAACTAGGCTTAGTTCGTTATCGTGAAAGCTTCAGCCTTTCACAAATTATTCTAAAATTTACTCCCGAGCTTACACATAGATCCAAGAGCAGTAACTTTAGTTGAAACAAGCCTGTTTTGAAATCTATTTCAATAACATCATGTTTTACAAAAAATCTCACATCTAAGCTATGCATGTGCAAAACGTCACTCCTGAGTAACTTGTTTCAAATTCTTCTTAAAGTATAGAATAACTCAATCCCAAGAACAGAGGTGAGGGGTGGCACTGGGACAGAAGGGCCCATGAATTCAGCAGGATTTAAGAAATCAGAGGTAGGAAATGCTTTTGGCGCATGAATTTACCTCAGCCACCGCTACCCACGCCTTGCTTTCCAAGGTGTTTTAAACGTTTCCAGCTATGGAGTTCAGCCTCCTTCATATAAAAAAATCACGTCGACCTCGGAGCTGACGCCCCAGCCCTCCTGACTGAACACACCGGAGGTATCAGCCCCCCCGGCGCCCCGCGCTGAGGGGGCGCTGAGGGGACCTGGGGCTCCGCCTGCCATCGCCTCCCCCTGCGGCCGCGGCGGCCCCCGCTGAGGGGGTCCAGGGCTCCCCCTGACATTGCCTCCCCCTCCGGCCAGGTTCCCCCCGCCCCGGCACAGGCTGGGGGGGAAAGGAGACTTCCCCGCCTTCCCCGGGCACCCCGGCGGCACAGGCAGGCTCGGCCCGCAGCCGCCGCCCCCGCGGCCCACGCCGGCCCGTACCCGCCCCGGCCGCCTGTCGGCCCGGAGCTAGTTTCCGGTGGGACTTTGTGCCGCGGCGTTTCCTTTCCCCTCCTTGGCCCGGCCCGCTTCGGCGGCCGTCTCCCCGCGGCCCATGCAGTCGCGGGTGCTGTGCCTGGGTGGCGGGGCCGGGGGCCCCGCCGCGCGCAGGATCCGCCTGCTCCTGCGGCAGGTACTGGGCGGCAGCGCGGCCGCGGCGCGGCGCGGCCGCCTGGAGGTCAGGGCGCTGCACGGCTCAGGTAACGACCCCTGGCCCACCGGCCCGGCCCGGCCCGGGCCTCCCCACAGCCTCCCCCGGCTTCCCTTGCCCCGGCCAACCCCCAGGCCCTGACACCGGGCCCGGGGATGTGGGCAGCCCTGCTCTCCCCTCAGCCAGGCGGCCCGAGGGAGGCCTGGAGGCAGGTTACCACCTTATGGGCTGCTGGTCTGTCCAGTTTGCGCTACCATCCCCGTTTCTTCTTATGCTCGTGACTGTTGCATGAGAGGAAAGGGCAGAGTTCCGTCACAGGCTTGCAGGGACGCTTAGTGTGGCTTTCCATAGCTTCTCTTTCAAAGTGTTTCACTGGCAGTGAGGCAAGGAGCAGTCCCGCAGCCTGTACCTGTGAGAACTGCTCTTCTGCATCAAGCGGCTTATTACTGTCTTGTGATGCTTTCTGTTTCTGCATTGCATGGCTTTGTCCTCCCGCTGAAGCAAACCATATCCATGTCAGGGGTTGCCAAGGCTGATGTGTGTTGGAGTGTGCCTGCAGCGTGTGATAATGAGATAGGGGGTTGACCTTGAGCTTGCGTGTGCTAGGAAGGATGACCTGAACTGTCCTCGAATATCCTCTGGTGACCTTTGAGACAGATGATGGGCCTGGGCAGCGCAGAAGTGGCGTTTGGAAATGGTGACATATGCCTGTGGTAGCTGGCACTTTTCTGGATGAATGCCAAAAGCAACAAAACTACTGAATGCAGAGTGAGTGATGAGCAGCTGTAAATTAGGGAGCTAGAATGACAGCAAGTGATTCTCTTGGTGGAGTACTCACTAAAGCTCTTAATTACACCCTTTAATACCATTTATCTTCATTTTTATTTTTTTAAATCTTTTTATTAGTTGACCAGCTCATTTCTTTAAACATGTGTTTGGTTTCTCAAAGGTTTCTCAAGAACGAAGCCATTGAGGAATTAATAACCATAAAATGCCTTAAAAAATTTTTGAATACAAAATATTTTATTTGTGAAAATTACTAAAAAACCTAGGGTTATTTATCTTAAAAAAATAGGAATAAAAGGGAACAAGTTAACAATGTGTGAAACAAGCGCCTGAAGAAGGTAGCTCAGCACTTTTCAGCCCTTTGTTGGGATGAGTAACCTTAGGAACAAGAAGAAATTCAGCAAAATGAAATGGTAGCAAATGTAGGATTACTAAAAATACTTCATAATTTCCATGTGCTATGGAATGTAACTGAGTTTAACTTAGCAATATTCATGAATACACTGTATATGAATAATAGGAGTATTCCCAGTTACAATCAACGATAATAGTTTTGGTAGAAAGATTTAAATCTCAAAGCTCTAGACAATCTTGTAGTTTATTAAAGGCAGACTAAGAGATAATATTAGGGATATTTGCCCTCCCAGCACCTGAGACATTCATTATGGTGCTTCCTGTGCTCCTGTGAATTTGGGACCTTGCTATTAGGAATACTATTTATTATTCGGGTTTTGGTGGTTTTTAAAATTAATTTTATTTTCAAGATGATTGCATGTCCTCTTGCAGGCCCTATCACTCCTTTGAGGTTACTGAAGTTACAAAGAGATGGTCTGAAATTTTGTGTGCAATACGTGTTTTCTCTATTTCTGTGCGGCTGCTGTAATTACAAGTCTTGTTGTAAGCAGTGTTGAGGTTGCATGTCTTTTCCCTACTGATAAAGAAAATATTTCTGAAAAGGCTGGAAGCTGTTAACAGTCAAGTAAGCAGCAAATTGTTGTCTACCCAGTAATTTGGATCTGACATCCCTGCCAGATCAGATATACTGTCTGTGATGGTACCTTTTAAGTGTAAGGGAGAAACTGTTGCCTGATTTTTGTCCTGTTATAAGTGAAGGAGCCATGCTTAGCTTTTCAGCTCTGTCTTTGTAATGCAAATATGGCTTGTTGGTGCACTGGGGGCTGTGGAGGAACTGCTAGAGCTATCTAGTTGTAAAGTTTAAGAGAAATCTCAAAGTGAAAGACAGAGGCACTCAGTGACTAAAGGGTAATGGGAATATCTAGGAAGGATTTGGGTTTGCGCAGTTTATTTAATGAGGGAAACTTAATTTATAGAAATAAGTGTTGTGGAAGGATGACTATCGGATTAATTTTTAATGCAGGTTTCATGTTTCCTTCCAAAAGACTGAAAATAATCATTTTTGTAGGCTGCAGAGTTATTTGTGATGAATTATTATTTTAAACACAGTATGAGCTGAACAAAGTGAAGTTCTATGTAGCCCAGTTCACTGACGTTTAATTATTTGCATCTATCTGTAAGTAATATGAAACTTGAAAAAATCTGCTGGAATACACAGTATCAGAGATGCTTTAAGGGCTTGGTGGGAACAAATGCTGAATTTGATGAAAACTGAAGAGCTGGAAAAAAGAAAATCATTGCCAGTCAGATAGTACAGGCAAAGGAAGGTCTCTCATGTGCTTTGCTGCACAATGTACATAAACCAACTTACACTTTGTCACTTGTGTAGGCCAGAATATATGCTAGCTTCATTTGCTGTTTTCTGCAGCTCTGCCTGTCCAGGTTCACTTCCTCTGCTTTCCAAAACCTGGTCAGTCCCAGTTCCTAATCAAACACGTGTTTAAAGCCTAAAAGATCTCAGTAATACATACAAGAGTATCCGCTGAGTATAACACTGTCAGTTGTGAAAACTGTATCAGACTTCAGAATCCTGTAATGTTAATCATCAGTGTACAGGATCTAAGTGACTGTGGTAAAAATTTATAATCTGAAAGAAGACTATGAATGGGACCATGTGTTTAGAAGGGGGTTTGGGTGGGTTTTTTTTCCAGGTCTGTCACTGTCTAAAGACTAAAGAACTGGTTGATGATGGATCTAAATGCTTTCCAGCACATTCCCTCTTCTGACTTTTCCTGTGTCGTTATCTTGTTGAAGTTCACATGTTGACAGCTGGGAGTGTGGTTCTGGCAATATTTTTTTCACTGGCAAAACCTATATAAGAGAATTCATTCTTTCGTCTCTCTCTTAACATCCTGCTATTGTTCATCCCCTCCATAGTTGTACTTAGGGGCTGGATTGTGGTGCCTGAAACAATTCCAGTGATTTGATTTACGGCGAGGCCTTATGAACAGTCGTTGCATCAGCACAACCGAGAAGGCAGCGAATGGAGATGGGAATTTTCAAAGCCAGTTGTCGTGAAAGTTTGCAGACTTATGCCTGAGTTATTTCAAATTATTCTAACATTTAAGAGAGAAGAGGTTGATGGAAAAAAAAGAGGCTCTTTTATTAGACACACTGATATAGCTGGAAGAAAGGGATGAGCTGTCAGGCAGATAAGCTTCTGTACGCTCTTTGCTAGGGTTTCACCGTTGTTCCCACGAGTAGATGTCAGTAAATAGCTTCTGAGTTTTAATACTTGGCAGTTGTTCAAAATTTAAATTTTCCTGTTTAGCAGCTGTTACAGTCCTGATACATGTTGATGTGTTCTGCAAATTCTGCCCATTTTAATACATAAGGCTGAAGTCGAACCTGCTTGGCAAACTTAGGGACCCGGGATAGTTGTGTAGGAGATGCCATAGCGAATTTTAAAGCTGTTTTGTCTATTTTCATTATCTTTTCAGTAAATGGGAAGTTTTAAAACCAATTCTGTTGCTTTTCAGTTGTAGTTTCTTTTTAGTTGAAATATGTTACTGAAATTATATTAATGCATTTGATGCCTAGGCTCAGTTTAGAATAAGACTGATAGTCTGGCTTTTCTGCACTGAGCAAACTGTACTTCAGGAATCTTCATACAGTTTTAAAACACTGTGAGCTAATTTTTCACAGAAGTAGCAATCGTCACGGAAGATTTGAAAGGGAACACTGGGGATGTAGTGGGCATCTGTTACCATATGTCTAAGAGGAGGTAGTGGATATCGTTTTCAACAGGCCGCTAGCAGAAACCTCCCACTCATGGGCCCTCATGGTCATGGGGGATTTCAACCATCCAGACATCTGCTAGGAGGGTAATCTGGCATTGTGCATGCGCTCTTTGTAGTTTCTAGGCTGTGTTGGTAAAAATTTTGTAACGCCAATGCCAGAGCACCTGGTCGGGGTAACTGTTTGCTTCATCTGATGCTCATAAGCAGGGAAGAACTGTGGCTGGTTTGGTCATAGATGGCAGTCTGGATTGCAGTGACTAACATGATTGAGTTGTGGATCTGGAGGAAGGCCGGGAAGGTGAGCAGCAGAATTAGGCTCCTGGACTTAAGGACTGCAGGCTTTCACTTACTCAGGAGATTGGTAGGTAGAATCCCTTGGATAGCAACCATGAAGAAGAAAGGTGCCCAGGAGAGCTTGAAGATTTTTAAACAAAACTTAATGACAGCTCAGGATTGAACCATTCCACAGTGCAGGAAGATTTGGTATTTCAGCAGGAGGCCTGCTTGGCCAAGCAGGGAACTTCTTAGTGAACTAAAACACAAAAAAGGGGCATACAAAAGTGGAAATGAGGACAGACAACAGAACAGAAATGTAAAAGTGCTACTTGGTATGTAAGGACAAACCCCCTGTGATAAATGACTGAATCCCGAATAGGATTACAATTAAAGTTTACAATTTATTAAACGAATAGAGGCAAGCAAACAGCGCTGGGTGTGCCGGGAGTCTCTGCTCCACCAAGACGCACACCGTAAAGTTCTTGTTTTCGGTTTATATTTCTCCTGCTGCTACATATTCATAGGAAAGGTTGGTCTTTGTAAATGAATTCCAGGAATAGGCGTGTCTTCTTTTAGCGTATGCCTTCTTCACCTCTTGGGGTCTTCTTGTCTCCCATCTGGTGGTCGGTGAATGAAGTCAGTAGTCATGCGCCCTATAGACTTCTTTTGCTTAATACTATGCGGTTAGCAACAAAACCGGTTTTGAAATGTTTGTCAGGCAACCTTTGCAAGATACAAGAACTATATACACTAACCACTCTGTTTTTCTTAGACTTATGGGAACTATATACATTAACCACTCTGTTTTACTTAGGCTTATGGTTAACAAGGGTATGTAGGACAGAAGGTCACATTTCATCATGCGGCCCTAGCATTGTTCCCTATTGACACGAATCAGATGAACACATTTCACACCCCTACTGTCTGACAAACTGCAGATCTTTAGTCCAGAATGACCTCTATAAACTTGAGGACTGGGCCAACAGAAACCTCAAAATGTTTAAGAAGGAGAAGTGTGAAGTTCTGCTACTGGACTTAAGTGTTGCTGTGTGTCACTACAGGCTGGGGAGGGACTGACTGAGTAGCAGCTTTGCTGAAAAGGCTGTAGGATTGCAGTGGATGTCTCGTTGAATATGAGCCAACACCTCATAGCAAATAAGGTGAACCACAGACTGGGCTACATTAGGAGGAGCGTGGGCAATGGTAAAGGGAGGGTTCATCTCTAGAAAGCACTGGTGAGGCTCTGCCTGGAATGCTGTGTCCAGTTTTGGCTTCCCTAGTTCTAGGGAGATATTGAGAAACTCAGGGAGTCCACTGCAGGGCTACCAAAATTGTTAGGGGCCTAGAGCACCTGATGGTGAGGAGAAGCTGAGGGATCTGGGCTTGTTAGGTTTGCAAGGAGAGGCCTAAGGGAGGAGAAATCTGTTGGCAACTTAAAATTATAATTACAAAAATGATTAAGTCTAACTCTACTTAATAGTGGCAGATAATATATCAAGAGGTAGTCATCACAAACTGGAGCTTGGGAGGTTCAGACTGGACAATAGGACAAACCTTTTTACTAGGAGAGTAGTGCAGCAGGGGAAAAGGTTGGCTAGAAAGGCTGTGGAACATCCATCCTTGAAGGTTTTTGAGACTCAGTCAGCCAGAGCCACAGCTCATCAGGTCTCATCTCGTTGGTAAGCTGATGTTGAGCAGGAAGTTGGAGATGACAACCAGTATTTCTAAACTGTTTTGGTAATTGATGAAATGGCTAGCCTAGTACTTCTTTGATGTGGTAAGCATATTACTGAGAGATATTCTGAAATTTATATATCAAGTCTATGTGAGATCATAATGGTATTAAACGTATTTAAAACTGACTTTTCACATCATAACACTTTTGTAATTGAGCATCATTAGACTCCCTACCTTCAGGGTATGCTATTGGCCCAAATGAAAAATAGCTCTCCGCTAAGAAATGATTGTAAGCTTTCTACATGACTGGATGTCAGGTAAGATTCTGCATTCGTGTTGATGATCTTCTGCTAATGCAGAAAAATCGAGGAAAAGGTTCACTTCCTGGAGTAAATACCGAGATTTTGTTTTAATGACACTTTGGACTTTAATCAGTATAGAGAATCATAAGCCTAAAGCAGACAATTGAAAAATCAAGCATTAGCTTCAGAACTGAAGTTTAAAAAAATAGAAGGTCTAACAATAATGTTGAGTAGAAATCAAGTAATATTCAGATTTTATGTTTGAAGTAATTATTTTGGTTTCTTAGAGGGAAAGACTTACTTTCTTTTGCTCATAAAAAAAGGGTGACTTAAGTGGTTTTTTTTGCTTAGACTGGAGATGGGTTTTATTGTGTAAACATCCAACTATTTCAGTGAGCGGCAGCTGTCAGTCTGCAGTGTCCTGTTGGCAGCAGCTGAGCTCCATCTCATCTGTATGTGAAGGCAGTGGTGGTCAAGGAGCAAACCTAGTGAGTGCAGGGAATGGGTTTCTTTCCCTCATAAACGTGTTTGGGAAGCTGCCAGTACCAATATAAGATGCAGAATAGGTTACAGTGTTACCCAGTGACTATGTGTAATATTTACAGCCATGGAGATGGCCGGTAAGAGCTGGTATGAAATGAGAGAAATAGTTAAGTTGTGTAGATAGGGCTGCTTTTTTTTTTTTTCTTTCTGAATAATGTACTCAGAAAAGTTGAGGAAAAAGAAAGAAAACAAATCCTGGAAAGTGTCATTTGTGTTTCTTCAAAATAAGTTGGCTCTTCAAGGATGAGGGCTGACATTTTTCTGTGCCCTTATGGAAATGTGCTGGATAAGTATCAGTTAAAAGTATCATTTGTTTTTTTTTTTCTTCTCCTTTCCTTCCCATTAGAGTGAAATTAAGACCTAGAAATATACGTTTGAATATAATAATAGATTTTGAACTTTCCTCTAACAGGTGTGATCTTATCACACAGAAATTAATGTTAGCAGAGCTTAGCACCTTCACAGTTTTAATATGCTCTTGCTGTTACTGGCTTTTGAGACCAGATGGATGGTCTGTGTACAAGTGAATGTGTAATATACTAAGATGACTGTTGGAGTGTGTTAATCTCACATAAATTCAGGACTAAAGAGGCCAAAAGGCAATAATTTCAGCCACCTAAAAACTCAACGTTCCTGCAGCTTCATTGCAGTGTCTTATAAAAACCCTGATACTATAAAGATTTACACATGAGATTGGAACTGTTTCTGTTGTGCACTCAAAAAACTAAACACATATATAGATCTGTGCAGGGTGTTTTCTTCTGCTGTACGATTTCATTGTTTAAAAATAGCCATTTCAAATTTATTCATTACCTTCTTTTTTCTTAATGTGTTATTTCACCAGAAAAATGGCGAGTAGAAGAAATAAAACTTTTTTCCTGCTTCTTAAGTTCTTAAATTGTAGTTGAGATGCAATCTGTTTATCTTCAAATATGATCAGCATTGCTGTAAATAATTTAAACAGCAGTGGCTTTTTCTTCTCAACATATAGGAAAAAATAGTAGGATTAGAGAACAGCCTCTTCTTGGGAGGGGGAGAGGAGAAGAGGGATAGTTGGTGTGATACTAGCTTTTAAATAGAAGACTGGTCAAAGGTGCCAAGCGCATAATAAAGCTGCATTTTCAAGAAGCCTTCTTACTGAGATTATAACATAAAAGCATCCACAGTGGGTCAAAACAAAGGTCCATCAAGTCCTACTATTCCGTATTGGAGAACAGTGAGTAGGAGATGCTGGGGAAGAATAAAAGCTCAGGGTTTTCATGCAGGGGTGCCCTGCCAGAGTGCTCTCCCAGCCTCCGGCTCCCTCCTCTGCAGTTCAGGGGCTTGGAGCTGGAGGTGGTGCCTTTCTATTCAGTAGCCCTCAGTGGACTGAGTGGAAGAAATAGGCCTGCTCACCTGAAGAGCCCTTGTCAGTTATTGTAAAAGGCAGATGTAGCTATTAATACTGTTTTCTGTTTAAAACATAGCTCTAAAGAAGAGAGCGCGTCAGGTTCAGTGCATTGCAGTTACTGCAATGCTGTATGTGCATGTGCGGGTTGCCATTTTGCCAGAGGTGCAATTCACACCGGTCTATTCCAGATGCAGTATGCATGTGTTGAGGCTGTTTTCATACCTCCTTATTTTACAGAGTCTCTTCAGGGTCCTGTTATTGGGTCATGATCTTTATGTGCTGCCAATTTCTGACCCATATTGCATGGGCTCTTGAACGACCTGCTTTGTCTGTATGTTGTCTGTCCCCTAAATGGGATGTCCCCCTTACCTTTTGGGTTCTGGCTTATTTGGCACTTGCTTTGTTTCAGCAGCCATATCTCTTTGTGTACATTGGGCACTGCTTGTATCCCACTGTTTTCCCCAAAAACTGTGGTACCTAAGATTACTGTTCTCTGTGTGGGAGATAAGAAACCAGGGGCACATCTTCATTGCTTGCCTAAGCAAGCCTGATATAGGCTACAAAGTTTCCATTGCAAAACCCTGTGTGTATAGCTTTTGTCCACAATTAGCATGGTAGTAGCTTGTGAGATGGGTTGGAGTATTCATGGGCTATTCCATAGTTTGTGGTGGAGTCAAATAATTTGGGATACATGTTCTCAAACTATGAGTCTTGCTGGTTTAACACCACCATTTTATCAAGCAGGCTGTTGTCAGTTCCTTGCCAGCTGGTGAAACATTGGAAAGAGCCTGTCCAGGATGACATCTCTGTTCAAAGAGTTTGGAAATGCAGTGGAATGGAGTAACCAAACATGAGATTTTAAACAAGTACAGAAGAAACAAATGAGACAAGAAAATACAGCCCAGGTGGAAGTGTATGATAAGATTAGTGGGCTAATCCCTCCTGTGCTTATTCAGCTAAGAAAATAGGCTCTGCTGTCTTGGTTTATTGTTGCTGAAAGTTCTATTAAACACTGCTGATATTTTTGCTTTTTGGACAGATGCGAGCTGGAGGCAACATTTGTCTCCAGGCAGCAACAAACCTGCTAAAAGCTGAATGCTCTGACTGTATGCTAGGGATTTTGTGTGCTCAGCTCTTTCCACATCTTGCATATAGTTCACTCTCAGCCCATTTTTCATGAAAGTTTGTAGGGTCCATTGATGGCTGGAATATTTGTGGAATTTTTGGACATGATTACATGTGTTGATCAAGGGTTAGCATGTTATGGACTGACAGATACCATCAGAAGAGATGTATTTTCCATTTTTCACCTAGACCAAACTCAGTTGTGGGTTTGGTTTTTTTTTTTAGGGAATACAGGAAATCAACTAAGGCTTCTCACTACTGTTCCAATAAAGTAGGTAATTAAAATTCTGTCCTGTAGATGATATCATCATTCCAATGTATTGAAAAAGTTTGACACCTTGTTTCGGCATCTTGTCCCTACTGTGTTTTGGAAGACTGTATATGCATGAAAGAGTATTTACAACTGAGCTGAGGTGATTTAAGCTAGGAGCTAATAAGTCGTATACTCTTGTCTCATTGCGTGTTGGCTGGGGAATGGTGAGAAAATAAACTGGCACTATTTTCCTAAGGATATATCAGGCAACCTGCTCTTTTTAGAATGTTAAAATTCTTCCTAGCTGAGCTAATGAGAGAGGTGTCAGCTTTTGCAGGAAGCAGTGGGCTCCTAGGATGTTTTCATCAACTTGGAGACATTTTGGTCAATGCTTTAGCTGTTCCCCAGTGAGAAAGAGCGATTGGAGCTGCAGCAGAAGAAAGGGAAAGGGAGATGATGCTTAAGCAGTAAAACAGTTTTTCTTACTTTAAAACTTTGAGAAGTGGGCAAAACCCTGGGAGAGCCACAGCCTAGATTTTACTCCCTGCAGTGGTTGTGTCTGTTGTCCAGTGACTCTTTAAGATATATAACAGCTCCCAGAATGGGGACCAGGCCCCTAAGCCGTTGCAGGACTTTCTTTTGGAGTGAGTTTGAAGGCTTCAGGCTGAAGAGGCCACAGTACTCTTGGGTGCATCTGAACTACAAATTTAACGAGGGCCAGGAAATGAGCTAAAGCCCTAGGCTGCTGCCTAATCGTTAGCTTAGCCCCAGCTCTGTTTGGGACCATTCCACTTCTCTGCTCCTGCACAGATCTGCCAGAGAAGGGTGCTTAGCTCTAGCAGGGTGGGAACTTCTTGGTGTTGCTTGTCCTTAGGACCAGGGATGAACCCTTGGCCACCTTCTATTTGGCAGTACTGCTGTTGCCTAAGTCTCCCACTTTCTGGCAAGCCATTGAAGCACTGTATTGTTGCGTAAAATGTGGGAACAACCACCAGCTTACCACCTTCTGCCAATATTTTAAGGAAAAATTGGGGGGCTGATTATTTGGACTTCAGGAGCAACATAAAGATCCACGTGCAGGCATGTATGTCAGACTGTGAATCCCAGTCTCAGCATTGTTGTTAAGCCCTTATATTTGGGAGGAAATCAGCTATAATCCTTTCTTCGCTGCTTCCTGTTTGTTGCTGTAGGTGATTCTCCTCTGGCTGCTATAAATCTAGTCCTAAATGTGTAACCTTTCCCATGGATTGTGTGAGTCATGTCAGAATCTGGGGATTCTCAGTCCTCTGAGATGAGCAGTAACATCTGGGTATGCTGGAAGAGAACTGCATTTGAGTGCAAAACTAGAGTCACTGCTGACTGAAAGGAGAGCTGCTGTATGTATGGGAGGAGTTTTAGTTGCCTCTGTTAATTTGGACGAGCTTCCCCTTCAGCATCTCCCTCTCTGGTTCCAGCATTGGTCTTCCGAACTCTTTGACTCCTTACGTGGTGCTGGAGATAGGCAACTGTAGACTGGGTCCTCTTGGATGGAGTAGGGCAAGGTGCAGATCTACAAAAGGATTTTTAAGAGTTGGATCTTGTTTGTGGGCTGTGTGCTTTCTACATCTCATTTCTGAGAAAAGCACAAGAAACAGTTCCAAAACTTTGCATCAAATCATGGAAGGGTAGTGTAAGCAGAGTGCTGTGGCAAAACCGCACCCGTGTGCAGCAGTCTTAATCCAGTAATGCTCTCCATCCTCACGCATGTGCTACAGTGCCTGTTGGGCAGTGAAGGTGGTGTTATCTTCAGCAACAGCAATGGAAAAAACTTTTTACTAGAGTCATCTTAGTTCCATGGTCTTAATACTTGTGAACTCATTTGCATGGCCCGGATGGTCTCTTGAAAAAAATAAACTTTGAGTTTGTTACCAGTCTGCAGCTCATTTTCTTGGCTTCATGGGTTTTGGGTGTTGTGCTGTTTTTCTGTGTGACCACCACCGCCTTGGTGCTTGCCCATATTTCCTGGGTGCAAACTAGATTTCACTTTTGATTTCCACAAGAAAGCACACAGGGCATGCCCTGCAATTTAATTCAGGCCTGTGGTTGCAGAAAGACAGCTCAGACAGGCGGGTCCTAGTAAAAGGCTAGTAAATAAAATGGCCAGGTGCTTTAGTTTTGGTGAAATCCAGAGCAAGAAATGCTTGAGACATCTCAAACCTTGGAAACGTGCCAGGTTCTGCAGCCATACAGTCAGAGAGTGCAGGAAGGGCCCACTGGCATGAATACGTACTTTTTACCTCCAACAGATACTGTTTCAGGCTGCTCGGGAAAATCATCAGCCCTACAAGTGTTTCTTACTGCTAGTTCTGCAGACAAACAGGCTAAAGATTTAATTTCAATAAATCAGTGATGGTAGTAGCTGGAATGGGCTTCTACAGTGAGCTTGAATTCCGTAGCTCCCAACAAAGTAAGTTATGGTTATAACAACAGCAACAAGAACAACAAAAAAGTCAAGGAATACTAATTAAATGTAAATTGTCCTAGTAGCTGATCTACTGAAAAGCAGCAGAGCCTAATTAGTAAACTAATAGTTCTCAAACACATTAGAGGCTGCTTTGTGAAGACGCAGTCAGCCTTACCACAGCAGGCCTATGATTTAAACTTTAATATAAGGACATTAAACACTCAAAAATTATCTTGGAACTAAAAGACTTCTTTTCTCTTTTTTTAGGTGATACTGTCACTATTGGAGATGTGTCTTTTAAACTCAAAACACCGAAGAACCCAGAACTTGTTCCGCAGAACTACAGTAAGAATCTGCTTTCTTTTTGAATGAGTTTCAAGGCTTTATTCAAAAAACTTTTACTCACTCAAGTCACCCCACTGACTTTACTGAAATTATTTAAGAAATTTGTTTTGAAAAAACATGCAATTTGCGGAAGGCTATCTTTGCCAAGTTCTTTACTGTATCGCTGGTTCAGCTGGTTATATAGGAATCTCTTAACTTTGAATGTACCTTGTCCCATTGGTCCGTGAGACAGTAAAAGGATCATTTGTGTATGTTTAAATATTTTGTTCAAAAGGTGTCTCATCCAGCAATTACTTCTAAAAAGAATACAGTAATCTCAAATTATTTGGTCATAAAACTGTGGCAGTTTACAATTATCATTCAATTGCAATATGATTATGTGTCCTAGGAGTTTTCTGCTGTATGGCAGATGTTTGGTGTTTTTCTACTGTGATATTTAGTATTCCCAGATTGTCACATTATTGTTGTCAGCACACATACAGCTCTTTGCAATCCAACAAGTTAATGAGAAGTCAATTGCATTGTGATAAAAACGCTATCAAATACTTACAAAAGACACGGCCAATTATGCTCATTAACGATGTGCATACATGTACTTACAATTAATTCACATTATGTTTTGATACCTTATTTAAAATGCCACAGATTTGCAGCTTTCCGTATTTCCTGTTTGTTTGTTGAGAATACATGCTTCTTGAGCTTTTTCTTTTGCACTGTGGATCAGCAAGTGAATCATGTTTTCACTGTGGAATTTCCTAGGACAGTACAGGCCAGCTATTTCCTGAGGATCCAAAATGATCAGTTGCCATTTGTTCAGCACTTTCACATGTAGGCTGCTGCATGTCTGAAATTTAAATTAAAAAAAAAAAAACAACTGATTTTTCCACCCAGATAAATTTTCAGACCAAAACCAAGCACACATGGCATTCTAAAGGGGTATGTAAGTCTTATACTACACTTAGACAGGGACAAGCATTGAGAACTCCCAGTGACTGTCATTGCTGGGCTTGCAAGGTTCTGTAGCTGGAAACTGAGTGTAATCATTCACTTAAGTGAATTTGCTTTCCAACATGTCGAAATTAATTCCATGACCTTTTGAAGCAGACACCAAGAAAACTGCTGGGGCACTGGAGTTCTTTGGTTTTGTTTATTCTTTTAGAAGGATGGCATTGATAATATCAACAGTAGACTTGCCACTGCACAGCTGGCAGGATGGCAGGTAACTGCTGAGAGAGAGATACTGGGGGCAAGAGGAATGTTACAAGTGTACAGGGAGTGCTACTGGTGCAGTATCAGAAAGGGCAGGAGCTGCTGCGGGAAGGTTTATGTTGTTGCCTTCCTAAGCAATAGTACTTCAGTTCATCAGACAGGCTTTGCGTGGCCCTGCTTGAGCAGCAGGGTTGGACAAGATGACATCCAGAGGTCCCTTCCAACCTCAAACGTTCTGTCTTTCTGTGATTCCTGATTTTGTAGTAACTGTGGGATAGTAGACCTGTGTTACTACTGACATGTTTAGATTACCGTTTCTTAATTCTATTCTGACATGCAACATTTCTTCTGAAACGTTTGTCCATCGAGAAGTGTAGCAGGAATATAGAATCATAGAACAGTTTGGGTTGGAAGGGACCCTTAAAGGTCATCTAGTCCAGCCCCACCTACAGTGAGCAGGGACATCTTCAACGAGATCAAGTCTGCCAGTAGTCTGGTAGGCCAGATCACTGATATGCATCTGGCTTGTGGGCTGCTTAATTCCCATACCTCAGTAGGCATCACACTGTGATGCTTTCCTACCAGGTGATCTAAGTTACCAAAGATATCCAGTGCCATGTGTCTGCCCTTGATGTTACGGGGGTAGCCCACAAGGACAGGGTTTCTGTTTCAGACTGTAATGAGACTTCCTATACGTCACGAGTTCCCTGGGAATGCGGCCAAACAGTTGAGAAATGCTGCTCTGTATTAATACTTTTTATAGCTTCTTAAGTGATAGATTTTTGCTTTTCATCATTTATTTTATATGCCTATTTTCTCATTTTGATCATAAAGTAAGGACATTAGTCATTGACATAGACAACTGATGTGATCTGTTTCACTTATTTACATTTCTTGTAGATTGTTTTGTTTTCTGGTTTTCTGTGCTGTACCAGATGTGTTAATTTTAACAATGCCTCCCTGCCTTCCACTCTTCCACACCATGCCAGTCACTATTACATGTTTTGGTCAATCTGCACTTTTCAGAGAGGTAAATGTTAGCTCAAAATTGCTGTAACAGCGTCTCTTTCATTTCTTTGGACTGGGAAGGTAAGAGAATTATGAAAACAATTGGTAGAATCAAAGAATCAGAGATTTATCTAGTTAACAAATATAAGAAGGAAAAAGTAGTTGAAAACTAATCTGATGGCAAAAAAGTTATTAAACATGGAACTGTACAGAATGATGGGATCTTAGCTAAAATCTGATACTACAACTAAAAGTAATGTTTATTAGCACATATTAGGTGTATTATTAGTTGTTTCTCTTTTTTTTTTTTTTTAAATAATCATGACTGAAAGGAGCCTGTGTCATGCTTGGGATACTGTTGTTTATCAGTAGGATTGCTTAAGGTACAAAATTTTGCTTATAAACCTAAACATTAAACTAGTTAAAATTAAGGTAGAATGCACGTGTATTTAATAGCAGAAAATCAATTTCAAATACTTGAGTACAATTTCTTTGTATATTTAAATTTAGGAATTTTTATTATCTCTTAGTGCTTAAGTTCTATGGTTATGTTACTATGGAGAAGAAAGTTATATTCCTTTAGTGAAATTAAGTATATCGTTTTGGTTTGATGTCAATTATCGCCTCTTTGTGAGGCATTTAGAGAGTATCTGCATTACTTAACACATTTTTTCTTGTTTTAAGAGTACTTTTTGTTTTGCTGTGTGAATGACTGCTGTAGATACAAGATGTTTTGGTGTAAAATAGATGAACATAATTGCATATTTATACTAAGCTATAAACAGAAATGTTAAATATTTTGAATTTTTATTATAGTAACTACTGTTACATTTAAATGACCAAGCTACTTACCTGATTTCTTTTAAACTAAGACTAGAAATAATTTGGTCATCCACTTAAGTGGGAAATATCCCTCAAAACATCTCACACATTGTAATGTTTGCAGTGGAGGAGGAACTAAGAGGAGGGAATTGAAGGAGTTACAGTTCATTTACTAGTACTGCATATGATATTGTTTTCTAGCTCATCATTTGCGTAGAATAGAATGTTTCTGCTTTTGTTATTCTGCCAGATAAAAGCCATGTTAAAATGCAGTGATGTTGAAAGTGCATATCTATAATTTACAGCAATTTTTAGGGATGTTATAACTTATTCTAAACTCAGCATTATTATTCTAGGCTTAAAAATAACCTTAAAAATCTGAGAAAAATTGTGACCAATAAGGAATGTAAATGTATTAAGTATCTACAAAACTTTACATTTGTCATTTTGTTACATAATTGATACCAAAATATGTCATTCTTTGTGTTACCAAATTAAACTGATTTATAACTCCTTTTTTGAACCTTGTTACATTTTGCAGAAATGGCTAGGATAGGTCCTGCTGGTTACCTTATGTTTTCATGTCTTTGCTTTCCAGGTTTTATGCTAGGTACCTAGCAAGTTCTGTATGAAGCACTCCATTTTGTGTGTTAATGTAAAATATTAATTTGTTTTGCTGTTGTTGGCAAATGGCTTTTTCTTGGAAGATGGTAATTAAAGGTACATAAAATCTGAATTGTTCTTATTTTTTTTATAAGTGACAAGTAAAAATGAGTCATACACAAGGGAATTTTGTTAATGGGATTTTTGTCATACCTGTATCTGACATTTTCTAGAAAGAGGGCACTTATTTTTGCACTGCTTGTTCTTTTATCAGTGAAAATAAAACCTACATTTTAAAAATCTCTCCATGCCTGAAAACCACAATTTTTTCTTTAATTATACTTTGGAGAAACTTTTTACGTCTCTCCATGATAGTTTAGATCTAATATTGAATTGTGAGAACTCACAATATTTTTTTTTTTTTACTTTGAGTTCATGTCAGTGCACTGCTTTCATTAATGGTTTCTGGAAATTTTATGAAAATGACGATGTACCTGATATTTCATGTATTTATTAATCTTGACAAAACAATTCCTAACACAGCTCTTCCAGGACACTCTGTTCAGTGATGGCGAATCCTTGTTAAGGCAGGAAAAAGGGATGTTCTCTTGCAACACCACGTCGGCTCTGCTGCTCTCTGAAGGTGCAAGTGCATCTGGGAGTTTGGCTGTAGTCATGTTACATGCAACTGCTTTGAATTGTGGAAGATTAATATCAAATAGTGTGTGGTTTTGTGCCAGGTGTCCTGAGTCTGAGCACCCTCCCCAATGTGTGATCAAAAGTTACATGTGTGTGTACAAGGGATTAAGTGATAAATCCTGTTAGTTTTGTCAGTTGAGATATATGGAAGACTAATTATCGTGAGGAATTTAAACAGAAGGTTTGTGTATATAATAATGAAATACAAAAAAAGTAGCACTAAATGGATTTTTGTGTTTGAAAGGGAATTGTTTTAATGTTGAGGAAATTGGGGTTATTTCTCTGTAGTAGGCTCAGTGATGCCAGCAGTTCCTGTTATTTATTCTTCACCTGCAAGATCAGTATTACCTTAACAGTAAGGTGCTTCTGTGTCCTTCTCCCAGAATGGTATGCACCACGTGCTGAAGCAGGGACAAGCGTGTGTGTTCAGTTACTGCTCAAAGTAGGTTCAGATTTGCTCTGGAACCTGTGTTCATTCCTCTTTGTGTTAACTTTAAATCTGAGTGTCAGAGTGCAACACATTACAGAGACAGGCTGTATTGCAGAATGACTGTAATTTTGTGCTAACAAAGACTTTTGTCATGACACTTCTTCTTTCCTAGCCTAAGGAAAGATGTCTGTTGTCAGAGATGGTGATTATTTCAGCAGTTTGAGTTTTCAGGTAGGCTTGCAGCTGCAACTGCTACTTGGCTGTTACCACCTAATCCAGAATCTGAAATACTGGGTTTTTTGTCAGTAGAGCTCTGAACGTTTTACACCATTATCCCCTTTTTGTCTATACTGAGAGTGAGGCACAGGGAGACACGGGACATGGAAACCTTCAGCGAAGGTCTGGGTGGAGCTCAGGGAGTTGTCTGTGCTGTTCCTTGTGCCTCAAAGCGGGGTCAGTGAATCCAAACTGTTCTGAGAGATGTTTGTTCTCCTCATTCTTAAAATGTGCTGGTGACATAGATTCCAGAACCTCTCTGCACACTTTGCTCCAGTAATTAATGATTCTTTTGTGAAAACAGCTTTTTGTGATGCCTCATTTAGATCTTTTTGGACATAATTCTAGTTCCCTGGGGCTTGTTCTATCTAACATAACCATGATGTACAGATTGCTTTTTTCTTCACTGTGATTCTGTCTTGCATATTGGAAAACAGTTGTTATGATTTTTGGTCATTTCTTTTCTAGACCGAATTCAACTTCTTCAACTTTTCCGTATCTTCCAGACTTTTCATCATTCTTCTTTCTCTGTTCTAGAATCTCTCAAACTTATCTGTGCTGGAGTGAGCTGTTGTGCTCAAAAGCAGACACAATATGTCCCTCCAGTTGGAGTCTGAGCTACAGTTAACTGCTCTGGCTATGTATTTTCCTACGAGTTGTACATCTAGCTAAGAATAGCTTCATTTATTCCATGTTTATATGTCACTAAGAGAAACTTAGTCTTCTGAATCCCATTCAGTGTTCCTTCCACAAAGCTATTTGGTTTTACATGATTGCTTTATATTCTCTTTTCATTCATACTCACATGGAGAAATACGATTTACCTATGCAGATCTTACACCTTCCTGTGAAGCAATTGACTCGGAGGAATCAATGATAAATGAGTTTACGGTCTTATCCGAGAAGTAACTTCCCCCTTTCTAAGCCCCTGCAAAGACTTGCAACTTGTTTCCTTACCACCGCAAGAGCAAAAATTGTTGGAATGAAGACCGTTTCTATGAAAAATTTATGAGGAAAAAGAGTGTTCCAGTGAAAACTGTCTGTGATATAACCACGTTATGAGACTTTGAAAAATCCTTGGGCTCTGTGCATCAGCATAAAATTGGAAGAGCAGCAATGTTTTACTTGTGAAGTGCTAAATGAAAGCAGCTGAAAGCAGGCCACATAGGAGTGCCTCCCTCTTCACCTCGGCCATGCTGCCTCCTTCACGGTGTGCTGGGCAGCTTGCTCTCTTCCTTCATTGTCCCCCAGCCTGAGCAAGCTGTGAAATAAGTCTCAGTGAGCTCAGAGTTTTGAACATTTTAAATTTGTGGAATGTATTTATGTTTTCAGACAAAGACCTTCCTCCTCATCCCCTCCTTCTTTAACTGTATTTTACAGTGGCCACCCCCTGTGCTGGATATGCTGCAAATTACTGTGGAAAGCTAAAGGACCCCCTTGGTAATCAGAAGAGAGGGAGATCTTTTTCCCCTCATGAACTTTCACTTCCCCTGATAAAAGGAGCCATTCTCAAACTCTGAACACGCATGGTAGCAAAGGTTCAGGGTACGCAGAGGTCTTTTTAATTCTGTTGAAAATTACATATGTTGGTGTCTTCTAAGTGCCTGTTGGTTATTATGATATTGACCAAACTAGAGTCATACAAGGACATGAGCTCTAATGTATGTTGTACCACATCTGGAATAGATATTCTTGGTAATCAGTTCATTTAACTGTCTGCATCTGAACAGTGGAAAGAGATAGGTGCCTCCTTCATTTATGGGATTTCTTCTGTAGGTGAGACACAAGGACTTGCCAGCAGATACCGAATGCTATTTCCAGTGAATCTTACTGCTTCAGTGAGCGTAGCATGTGCCAAGAATTCAAGTATGAGTGAACTGTAAAATTTCTGAGGCTAGCATAGCCATTTCAGTCTTGATTTTTATCAAAAGCTGATTGTGGATCAAACAAGAGCAGCTGCTGCATTTGCTTCAAAAGCTATCTACAACATTTTTTTCTTTTCTCATTTGGGGATTTCTCCATTCAGCTTCAACTGCTCACTTCACAAAATGTTTGCGCAGATTCTGCTAGGTGTTGTCCTACTTATCATGTATTACAAAGCAATAGAATGCAATTTCTTTCGCTGGCCATCCTTGATAGATAGGAATAGCAAATTGTAGCACCAACTACTCTCCTGCATGTGCCAGATGGTGTCTTTGAGAATACACTGTAGAGGCTTCCTACGCACCATCCTGCAAATTAAGAATATAGGGCCAGCTACTCAACTAGCGCAAATCAGCAGAGTGCCACTAAACAGATTGTGCAAACCCAGTTTGCATTAGATGCTATCTGACTCATGGGATAATTAATAAAAATTGCTGTAATATACATGCTGATGCTTTTTTCAGCTAATTTGCCCTGTCTTCTAAATGTAATAGAAAATTATTATATACTGCTTCTAGTAAAGTTAATATACAGTACTTGAACAGAGAGGAGTTTTTTCAAGTCATGTTAGAGAAAACGTAAATGCTTTGCAATGCAGATGCCACAGTAGAAGTAATCTGAATATATAGAAATAATATTCAAGATACTGTGTATGTGCCTCTGAAGTTGCTTTTGAAAAGCATGCTGTGCTTTGGAAACAGTTTATGCAGTATAGACTGCATGTACTAAAAACGTTGTATTCTTCTGGTTTTTAGAAGGACGTAGCTGGGAAACTGAAGTAGGCTTAATATCTGGAGTGATATACAGATATTAGATGTTAGAACAGAAAGAACTGACAAGTGGAAGCTGCTGTCATGACAGTTCACCTTAGGAAATGCTTGCTTTGAATTTTTGGCATTCTTTGTAACGGGCTTCTTTTGAGTGAGTTTGTGGATGGTCAGTGTACTGACTTTGTGATTGAAAACATGTATTATAATTGATCCAGCTATAATCTGTATGGGAGGAGAATGACGTGAATGGTGAAGCAATAAAACCATTTTCTAGGAAATGTATCAATGAGGAATTGTGTCTTTCATGTCCTTTTCTCAAAAAAAAAAAAAAAGCAAAGTTAGGAAATGCTAAGAGATTTTTAAAACTTTCATTTTGCATATTAGTATTTTGGAGAAAGTTTCGACTGTTTAAACACAATGAAACGAATATGAGTGCCTTATATATATATTCCTTAAGGTTTGCAGGGGGATCACATTCCTAAGAGATTTTTTTTTTTTTTTTTGAATGCTCTACACTCATGTTCTCTTTTACATGACAGTTTGTCTTGCAGATGCTGAATGTTCTTAAACCCTGTTTCTATTTCTGGTACTGCTTTTAAGTATGACCTGAGTTTTTTCTTGAGGCCATCCTAAAAATAAAAAAGATAGCTACACATATTAATGTGAATTACACCAGAGGCGTTTGTAGTCATGTTGTATCAAGGCTGTTTTAGCCATGCTTCTAATGCATGATTTTGACATGAAAGAATTCAGTGTTTCAGCAAGATTTCCAAGCTTATTTGTCCACTTTAAATAAAGTAACTTCTTTTTTTTTGAGAACAGCTATTATAAAAATACACTAAGGCACATTGGCATGTTCATACAACAGGTAGGAGTAATAACGAATGTGCCTTTCAGTGAGATCACTGTCTTGCAATTTTAACAGTACCTTTCATATAATACTTTTTATTTGTGTGGTGCTTTTCAAATTACCATACCTGTCCAGTAGCAAAGTTTGGACAGAGCAGTTCTTCTGGTGTGATGTATTACCCTGTATTTCCCAAAGAATATATGTAATAGGAACTTTCTTAATGTTCTTGGAAATCTCATAGAAAGGAACATGGTATTTGTAAGGAATCTGGCCTGTTGTGTGTGGTACGTGTGATGTGCGTTGCTTTTGGAAAACAGTATTGCAGTGAAGAAGAAAATATTCGTACATTCGTGTGATCTTACCATACCATATATGAAAACTAAACCTGGGCACGCTAATGACAGTTGTTTAGAAAACAAAACAAAACAAAAAAGCAAACCTGAAATGTTTATTTACAATTAATCTGATAATCCTAATGCATAGGTTGCTCACCGACATGTGTATATTATTGCTGTTTGTATTGGTGGTAAGGATATAGTAGATTTCTCTGGAAGTGGAAGAAGATTTCAGATGGTTTTCCTGAGTGCCAGACCAAAATGTTCAGTTAAAATTTTTGATAAAGTTTTCTTTAGCCACCTTTATGCTTGAAAAATCTTCCTTGAATCTCATAGTCATTTAATACTGTTTCTACGATCTTACAAAAATGAATCTTAATTCTGCTATACAAAGATTCAACAGTGAACTGAAACCCCTCAGAACTGAGGGACACTACTGCTTGCTGTCCTTAACTCTGCCTCGCATGTACTGCCTCCCCTGTCTCAGCAAAGCTGATGTAAAACCGAAGCTTGGTTTTTAAAATTTTGGCTTCTTAATTGCAAGCACTAATCACACTGAAAAAAGAAAAATACTCAACTATTAATTTGAGGATTTCATTGCCTCTTGCTCTTTTCTTACTGTACTTCAGTATCCCAGACACCACCCTTGAGCTTCAAAACCCCATCATCGGTCCTGTCAGATTGTTCTGAAAGCAACCATATACGTACATGCGTACATAAATCTCCCTCCTGGCTTGCTTGTGTTCTCCTTCTGCTCCTGCACTAGTGCTTTTTGCTTGTGTCTGAAAAAGGGCCAGGCTTTGCTGAGGGGTATGTGAAGGAGTATTGTGGGGACAGTGTGATGTACGGCAGCAGGAATGGTACCCTTCCTTCAGTGTGTTCTTTCTGTATGGTGTTTTTCGGTGGTGCCAACATTTGCATACAAGTGGTTTTTAGTTTAAATATAATCAGGTTATTGCTTTTTAAAATAATAAGGGGATGGTATTCTTAATAGAAATAAGTGGACCTGCTTTGAATTGGTTTTTGTTATGATTTTGGAAGCTGCATGGTATCAATGTAGTGATATTGCATTAATATTATAATTCAGTGTTTTATTGTGTCAAAATGTAAACAGGAATGCAGTTGTCTTAAGAAAATAGCAAATTAAATATATCCTTAAACATTAATTTTAGTCTGATGCAAGCAAAGTATTTTTTTTTTTTAAGTACATGATTCACAGAAGCATTGGGACATAGGCTGATGCTGATTGGGACATATTAACTGATGCTGAAAAGTCCACTCAACGTTGCGTAATAAAAAACAGTCTTTGCATTGATCAGTTTAATGTGAAATGAGAATCAGCATTTTTTTTGTTTTTTTGTTGGGGTTTTTTTGAAGGATGAAGTTGGGCAGAAAAAAAGGCAATGGGTAAGAGAGGTATATAAACTTATATGTAAATTCAGTAGTCTAATATAAACTGTGTGTGGAATTGCCTGCATTTCAGCTGTCTAGCTTTGGGACAGCACATCTTTGTGTCTTTGTTTTATTTTTGGAGATAAGAACAAAAAAATGTGTGAATGGCCAGGTGTCTAACACTTTTCAAAATTAAATAATGTGTTCTTATCCTTGTGTTTCTTTCAAAGTGACAGATTCTTTGGCCCAGTCTGTAGTCCACCATTTAAGATGGATAATGCAGAAAGACCTTCTTGGCCAAGATGTCTTTCTTATTGGTCCTCCTGGGCCTCTCCGGCGATCTATTGCCATGCAGTATCTGGTACGTATGTTGGTTTAAATTCTTGGAGACATAGTCATTAATGTCAGTTAGTCATTCCTCTACTAGCCAAATTGTAAAACGTAGTCCTAGAAAATCTTACAGCAAGCTACTTAGCAGGTCAATAAGTTTTTCCATAAACGTGCTTTCCAAAGTTCAATTTTTGTTATAGATGAGTAGAAAGTACAGCCATTTTAATACATGTTTTTCTGCTTAAACTCCAGGGGGGGGAAAAAGAGTTGGAAAACTGTGTTACCATATGCTGTCACAAATGGAGAAACAGTTTGTTCTAGGCATTATGTATGTTAGAAGATTAAGATATCTGCCTACTGTTACAGACAACAAATCATTTTTGCTTCGTTATATAAAAAAAAAAATTAAGGAAAGGATTTGGGAGAGGAGTGTTCTGAGTAACATTTGGGAACAGTTATCATGAGTGATTAGAAAGAGTAGATGCGTGTATGATCCTCTCTTGGAATGTGGGAAGGACTTGCCTACGTCCATCTGCATGAACCATGGCAGCACCATGTGCAAAATGTCACGTTTAAATTGTTGGTGCCCTTACGTGATCAGGAAGAGGGAGTTGTCTGCCCCAAAAAGTGATGTGGGTAGGACTTTGTCTGCCATGAGCTCTATCTGGAATCTGGTTGGGCAGAAGGATCACAAATGGAGGTGTATAAACAATTGTCATAAAGATCAGCCATTTGTTTTAAAATCAGAAGATACTAATTCAAAGACTAGCTCTCAGATGTAAAGCATACAGGAGAAAGCTGCAAGATTTTGAACTTTGGAAAGAAGAACAAATATTTCTTAATTCAGCAAACCAGATATGCTACTTGATAGCTCGATGCATTCCTTAAAATAAATGAGAAGAGTTTGGTATAACCTAAAAAGAGGACTTAGGAAACACCTGATATCCAGGCATGGGACATAGAATGTGTCTTGTTATTTTTACCACTGTTTGTATGCACCTGAGCTATATTAGAAAGGCTGTAGCTTACTGTTTCGATGCCATGCCAAACGATTATGTGAAGGCTGGTCTTTGCATGTGAGCTGATACATGTTGTGGTCCCTTTAATGAAGCTATGTAAGCCTGGAAAACTTTTATCTGCTCTTGCTGAAAGCTGCTACTATGTGTTCATACACAGGGCTAATTGTTGAAGAAAACACTCCCGTATTTCAGCTTCTGTTTTTTTCCTTTAATTATAAGAAAGCACAATTATATCTACCTGCAGCGTAAAGGAATTGGTGGCTTTGTAGCCAACAGGCACTGAAAAAGCAGAAAGGAAATTATTTTCATGGGGTTTTATATCTTTGCTTGATTTTTTTCGTACTACTATAATTAAAAGCTGCCTCTTAAGAGAGTTCTGTTAAATAGATCATACCTTTAATTGCGGGGTAAGGGCTAAGAGCCTTTCAGAATGAATGTGTTAGCTAGCAGAACACACGATAACCCAGATATGGAAGTAGAAGGAACATCAGGGATAAATACATGTGGGTTTATTTTTTTTTTTCCATTTAAGATAGAAAATTCTAAGTATATCTCATATTGCATCAAAATAAACAAAACAATAACCCAAGAGTTCTTATTTTTTAAATAGTCTGTAATTTTATAGATGCAGATTGCATCTCATGACATTAAAGGGAGAAAGGATAAGAACAGTATAGTTCATCAGTGTACTGGCAAAGCGTGTACAGGTAATAATCACAACGGCATCACAGTATAAGTGTTACTGAGCAATAAGAGTTGAAACTTTTCAATCTTCTAAGGAAAATTTCTGATTTTTATTAATGATTTGCAGATTCTGATTGTTTTTCAGAGTCCAGAACCAGAAGATTAACTTACAGGACATTACAAATGTTCAATGGAAAGAATATATAGCTGGTTATTATGTTTTTAGAACAGGTTTGGGGAAAACAAAAGTTTATTGAGCAGAAATTCAAACCATTTTGTTTGAGGCAGAACACACTGTAAACATTATAAAAATAAGAGATATTAGATTTTGTTCAGAGTTATTTCGGAACACCGTGCTGCTGCCTAGAGCTCTTTTGTACAATTATATCACTAGGCCTGTTTTTAAAGTTCACTTACTGGGGTTATAGTCTTATTTCTGTAATAACTTCAGACTATTGTCCACAGGAGCTAACAAAGCGGGAGGTTGAATATATCGCACTATCAAGGGACACCACAGAAACTGACCTGAAACAGCGACGAGAAATCCGAGATGGTAGTGCTTTTTATCTTGATCAGGCAAGTTGCAGTCATATACCACCTAATTATTGTTTACAAGTAGTTTGAAGGAAGTCATGGTTTATATGATGAAAAATTAGTGTGTTGATTACAAACCGCCTGACACGTTTGTGATGCAGTTAGAAAGTCTTATGTAACACTCTTGATCTCATTATTACCGAAAATGTTGTCTTTACCCAAATCCAAGATTACTCTGACTGTTAAGAGTACCACAGGGTTGATTTAGGCAGACTATTTTTGATATGCTTCTGTAATGAGGAGTGAGATCCATTCTGTGCAAGTTAGACAAGCACTTCTCTTGGCGTGTCTCTTCCCTAACACTTGTAGCACATTAGATGTATTCCTGAAATGAATCTTCTGATCTATTTTCATTGAAAGAGAGTATAGTCCATGTATTTTAAGATGGCTCTGTGTTGTAAAACCCAAGCACAGTACATCACAGAATCATTAAGGTTGGAAAAGACCTGTAAGATCATCAAGTCCAACCATCAACCAACACCACCATGCCCATTAAACCATGTCCCACAATGCCACGTCCACACGTTCCTTGAACACCTCCAGTGAAGGTGACTCCACCACCTCCCTGGGCAGTTTATTCCAGTGTCTCACCACTCTCTCAGTAAAGAAATTTTTCCTAATATCCAGTCTGAACTTCCCCTGGCGCAACTTGAGGCCATGGAGACAGTTGGGAGATCTGATTTGAAAGCTCACTGCTGCTGATTTAAATACTCCTGCCATCAGTATTGCTCCAACCCATTAGCTGATTTAGTACAACCATAAGGTGACTTAGATTAAGTAAGATTTCTCTTTGTAAGTGTCTCCCTTTTGATTATGCAGGTCTGTTTAAGCTCTGAAGGGAAGATAAGAAAATAAATAATTGGTATTTAGATGAGCACTTGTAAAATATTTGAAACATGAAAGATGAATCTCATAAATAGCGATGTTCCAGCTGAAGTTTTCTAACCCTGCATTTCAGTTAAAGACACATAAAATATGGTACATGGTTATGTTTGGAACCATCACAGATCTAATTATAGCTCAATAATAAAAGGGAATAAGGTTTTACAGGTTACACCGGGGTTTGAATTTTAATTAGTTCATTTAATGATTTTGAGGTTTGCAGATGGCCATACCAATTCAAAACATTACAGAAGCCGAACACTACTCCCTTTAAACCCCAGACCATGAACTGTTTCAAGACAGAGAAGGCTATCGGTAGGTAGCCTTAACAAAATATTCCCGAAGAACTTGGATTGCTCCTATTGCCATAGGTGAGCTAAAGAGAAGGTGAACTCATATGAGGGACTGAAGATAGAGGCTATGCTTTCCAGATTTACATACCATTTCCCTTCCTGTGGAATCTCATGCTTGCTGACACCCGAGAGAAGACAGCAAAGCTTGAAAGTCTGGTTTCCAGAACATCCACTGTATGAATTCTCTGGGTCAAATAAAACTTAGCTGTCGTTTAAGATAGATGAGGCTCTTTGCTTGCAAGTCGTAATATAGTAATGTAGTTATCTTACACTTTGAATAATAATATACTGTAACGAAAGCTGGCATCTTGTTACCAGAAATAACTTTAATATAGTGAATCATCAGGTTTGCAGACCCACAAAGGTTTGCAAAGTTGTCTGTGAGTGATTGGTAAGATATGGTTGTTTATAGGTCTACATTAAATACCGACAGATTAAATACTGTAAATTGGTATCTCAGAGGTTTCAAAACATCTAATATATTTTAACATGAAATTACTGAATATGATTGCAGTTAGTTATCTAAGATAGATTTGGAAGATGGTGATTTGGAAGCAATGATTGAAATTCCCCGTTGAAATGTATATTGAAGGGACGATGTATCAAATATCCTCGCATTTTAGCATTTCTTAGTACTAGAGTGAATCAAATGGAAGAAGATTTGGAGTTAGGAAGTTAGAAGAGATATCTGACGAGGGGAAAAAAAAAAAGGGGGTGGTTTATTTGCCTAAGAAATAGGGAACCATTAAAATAAAGGTAAACAATGAATTATCAAATTCATTCCCAATTAAAATTGTGTAAAATAAAGAACTTATAATGGGGTAATGGGTTTTCATTTAGGTACTAACAGTAGAAAATTCTGTTTTCTTGTCTTTACCTTAGGCCATTAATTTTGATTTTCAGCTGTTAATTCACTGTTAAAAGCCTCAGAAATATCATTATTGCTGTTATTGAGACAATTAAGTAACCTATTGGGTTTATTCTGTAATTTATTGCATGGGCTAATTATGTTGTGTATCAAGTAATTAGTTATAAGTACTTTATATTACTTAAATATTTAAATGGCAGCTTCAAATTTTGCTTTTATTGCTAGAACAGCTTGTCTCGCAGAGTGGTTTTCTGTTTGTGTAACTCTCTGTAGTTGAGCCACCAACTTGATTGAACCAGTATGGAGATGCTAATATCAGCCTACTGTATTTTCAAAAATTAAGGAATCAGATTTGATATTTTTACATCCTTTTTTTTTTTTGCCATTTCTGATGCAGTTTTGCTTTTTATTGTGTGTTTACGGCTATAAAAGGCACACTTCTGGTTTAAACTCTCATTACTACAGCCTCCCATATTTTTAGTTATTACATCAAAGTAAATCCTACATTGTTTTAATGTAGTGGATGCAATTGAGAGAGCAGCTAAGTCATTTTGTTAGTGCTTGAGAGGTGTATTGCTCCAGGATTGTGCCACAAACCATGTTACCTGGAATGCCTGGTTTTGTTTACCCTACGTCTTACAGCTTTTGCATTAAATGAAACAAGCTTCCCAAACACGGACCACTTAATTAAGTGTACAGTCTTTTCTGTTCAGGACAATCAAACTAAGTGAAGTTGGAGTAAGTAGAAAAATATTGTATGGCTATGTGCTGAAAAATTACAGATACAGTGTAATGTTTTTGAAGATTTGCTGATTAAGCTGTATCCACTCAGTGGATAAGTATGTATGTCACTGTCGTTTCTGTATATAGAGAGTTAGAGTCAGTTTTGGTGTATGTTTGAACTATGTGAACATACTCATTTTAACAGAATACTTTTGCATCCCTAACTGCACCAGCATCATAAGTTATACAATGATAAAATGTAAAATTGATTGTCAGGATACCAGAAAAATTATCTTCTACCATGGGTCAAAAGACTTCATGTAGTAATCAATTAAACATCCAGAGTGACAGAAATGACAGCTTAAACTACCCTGTCTGTAAAATGAACATGGCATGAAATCTCTTGGAGTAGTACTACAAAGACTTGGGTTTGGTTTCTTTTAATCAAAAAAGATTAGAAAGAGAATTATAAAATAAGACAGGAGATTAATTGAATGAAATTATAATCATATTTGAGAGTGTGTGTGTATACATTTATATATATGTTTATGTATACATATTAAAAAAAAATTCTTTCTATACCCTAGTGAAGAGATGGGTAAAAATAATTCAGCTTTTAAAAAAATTAACCAGTGAGTGCAAATTGTGTAATTCTGTGACTTACTAACTTACTACCTTGGAATTGACAGTGGATTTTTGATGAGCTGGTAAGTTAGCCGTAGCAAAGGCAGAAAGTATAACTTAGTTGACTGACTGTCACTGCATTATCTGTCTGTCTAGTACAGGGAGCTAGATGGCAAAGTCTGTAGAAAGAAGAGGCAAGCAATGCAGTGCTCCAGAAGTATGAATGTTACTATTAATTTTCTTCTTGTGTCCAACATTGCACAGAAAGAGCGAGATATTAGGTAGAAAACAACAGTATCTGAATGAAGTTAATCTTTATTGACATTGACATAGTATATCTTGTATCTAAAAAGAAAATGCATGATAAGGATCCCTATATGGTAGCCTCTTAACTCATAGAAGTGATTTTGTTTTAATCATTTGCAGTACTTCTTTTATGTTTCTAAACGTGTCAGCATTTAACTGGATTTGTTAGGTTAGCAATTCAGACTCTGGTATCTTGTTTTGATGTAGAGGGCATACAGAAGACTATGATGTAATGTGAGGAATGTTAGGACTGTGTATTTATAATTCCTTATAGATTAAAATCAAAGGCGTGGAGTTTTTTTTCTTATGTTTGTGACTGTTACATATATATTCCACTTTCTTTTCACCTAATATTTCCTACAATGTGGGAAGGGGCAATACTTTCTAACATGTGGGGTCATAACATCCCTAGGCAATGTGGACTTGATGGATGGTGCTCAGAAACAAATTGATTTACAAGTGATGAGTAACTTCATAAGTTTTTGATCTCTGTTAAGTACTTAATTTCCTTTTTATTCTGTTATCATCAGCAATAAAAATTTAAATAACCCATCTCCCTTATTCTTGTCCAGAAGACAAGAGTTGTATAGAATGAATCACAGAATCACTAAGGTTGGAAAAGACCTGCAAGATCATCAAGTCCAACTCCTCGGTTGGTTTGTTTGTAGATATTTGCACTGGTAAATCTGTTCAGAAACTCAGATTGCTTGCTCCTGGGCCTGCTCTCTGCCCAAGAGGCAGAATGTTTCACATACTTGATGTAAATGTACTGTTGTATTAATATTCCTGATGTAAAGCATCTAAAATGGCCAGACCCTGCCTAGGTGGTTACATAATCTCTTGTAAATACAGTTTGCAGGCACCGTTGCAAAAATACCTGACTGTCGTGTTAGGGGAAGCGATGGTGATGGAAATAAAACAGATCATTTGACATGTGGTAGTTCAAAAAAGGGGAAAAAAAAATCGTGTGGAGGAAGCTGAAATCAATGACTGGGGAAGCTAAAATCGGTGACTATGAAATGAAAGACTGTTCCAGTACTTGTCACATTAACATATTTATGACCTTGTATGACGATTCACTTCCTAGGGTAAACTTTTGTAGCCTAGTTTTCTGATTCAAACCTCCAATAAATTCTGGTTGTTTCTTTTTTAGTTGCTTTTCTTTCTTTCTGTGCCATGGTGTTGCATCATGAAGTAGGTGCTCACCAGGTCATGAATTAGGTGCTCACCAGGTCGGGCCATTCTTCCTCACTGAAACGTTAACTACTGCAGACAGCTGGAGTTTCTCTTTGGATGCTAACTAGCCTGGCTGATGGTGCTCTGGTATACTGCGATTTCTCTGTCATCTTTTTCTTTTTTCTTAATATAAAAAAGGAGTGAATAACAGTATTAAATGCAACTTGCCCTGTAATTTTCCTAACCTCATGGGGGAAAATTAGCTATAAAACCCACCCAGAAAACACTTGTTTAACTCAGCAGGGAGGTAGGCTGAATAGTGAAGATGTAGCCCCCCCTCCATTACAGAGGGAGAAAAAGGTTTAATTATTTAGTTCTTTTTGAATTTGACTAACCACATTAGTTACTATTATATTGATTTTAATAAAACCTGAACATCACATTTAGAATATATATACCTCAGTATGTTTGTGTCCTAAATTGTAAAACACAAACCTACAGTTTATCATCACCTACAAAGTGAAAAATTTTATAACAAAAAATAGAATGCACATTTCAGGTGAATAGTGGGTCTGTTTGTAATCTCATCTTTGAATGGCATTATACATTCAGAACTTTTTTATTAAATGCATGTTATTTTAAACAACTAACACAAGATTTTACTAATATTTAAGGAAAAAGGTAACTAAGTTTTTATAAAAAGTTAACACTGTTGCTTTGAAACTGGTTGCACATGGCTTTTAATAGCCCTTTATCTTACTACTTAATTTTTGACAATACTTTTATGTTGGAGGAAGTATGTTATCACTTCAATCCATCAAATAGTCATCCATTTCAGCGTTGCTCAACAGCTTTCCTGTTTGCTCAACTCATGAGAGAAAACAAAAACTAAGGAATTAAGAGGCTTAAAAACTGACAAATTTATTGAAAGATATTCTTTGGTAGAGGCATACCATTAGACATACTGTTTACTCTACAGATACTTTTAAAATCTAGCAAAGTAGATTCCCCAATAGGAGACAGCCTTATATGCTTCACTGCAGTCAACGTCCGTTTGTGCATCTATCTTTAGACTGTCTCCAAATTTCTAGATAATTTGCTATTTCCATATAAACATTATAAAAACTTGATGATCTTATTAGCTCTGTTGCATCTTCTTAAAAGAATAACCTGAGGCACTTAAAGTAAATTATAAGTCTTGGTCAATGTTCTCTTCCTTCCCCTGTAAAATGGGGAATAAAAGGTCATAGCATACTCCATTCTGCACCTCTGTCATTTCTTTTCCTACTATCTTTTACTTGTTGGTTAGTTTTAATGATTCAAATTTGAAAATTTTGATTAATTGTACTTAACCTATGGAAAGAAATTTAGAAGATACCAATTTCCTCTGAGTTTTGTGATATTTGGTAGCTTGGTAGTTTACAGGAACTCAAATTAATGTCCACCTCCCAACCCTGGAAGACAGGCTGCACCATGGGTTTAATAGTTCAAGTTCTGCTAGCCTGCTGCAGCCAGTCACCATCATGTTAGCTCAAAACTAGCCAAAGTTTTGTGTTGTCTTCACCAGATGGTTGTTAAGGATCTTTTTTCACTGTAAGAGACATCTGGACATATCATTGTTGGGATGTTTATGAGATACGGGAGTGGATGGAAAGACTTGAGTGGATGAGTTTGTGTGGGATATTGTGCGGGTGGTGGGAACAAGATATTATGTTGGAAGGGACATCTGAAATGTAGGCTGCAGATGTAGGGAAACCTTACCTCATTAGCTCTCATGTTCACTGAGCTACTTGTTCTGTTGTTTTTCCACATAGTAGTTTTGGTTGCTGTGCTTAAGTTGTCACTACAGGGATCCAGTTTTCAGACCAGGGGCAAGTCATCATCTAGAAACAAGCTGATCTTCAGGTAGCTCCTTAAAAAAAGACACTTACTGACTGATTACAGTTGAGCAATTTCTAGCAGCATTTTTTTAATATGGTTCTGAAACGTAGCCTGTACATCATATTCAGAATGATGCTGAGGTCTGAAAAATTAAAGCCCTTTGGAGTTCCCTGAGAACCTTCCTCATGGATTTCAGGGCAACCAGAGTTTTCTGGTTTACGATATGCATTTTCCTGAGAAAAGAGAACTACCATTTCAGTTCTGGTATTTTAAACTACACTGTTAAAATTTCTTATGCCTTTACAATCTATTTTGGTTAGCTTTATAAAAATGTCTTCCTTTCTCTGGTGTTTATGCATTGTGGTGAGCTTTTTTCCTATCCTTCTTCCCTTTCTGACACTGTATAACTTCATCCACATGCTTTATACACTGTGATTTGTGTCAAAATTGGGGTTAACAGCTTCCTGCAGTTGTCATATTTTGCACTGCTCAAGTGGAGGAGCTCACCATGGTTCAACTATGGGAAAGACAATGGAAGTCCGCTTAGGGTTATTCAGTTCCTAAGGTGGTTTTGCCTTTAAAGATAAAAATATATTTTTGCAGGGCAGTGTGAAACCAGGATAGGCAATCTGTGTTACGTATTTGTTACATAAAGCTATTACTAGGAGAGCAGCACTGTGTGAAGGATTTCTGCTGTCGGCCTGCAGTAGCTGCAGGTATTCCCTGGAGCAGGTATCCAGGTTACCATCCTCCCAGAGCTCTAGGAGCACAGGTGGAAGGCAGCAGCATCTGTCCTCCTCTGGTGAGCAAAATAGTCCTTCACTGCAGTTACAATAAATCTGAAAGAATACTTTTAATCTCAGGTTTATCATCAAGGTTGCACAATATAAGCCTCCCCTGTCAAATTGCATTTTATGTTAAACATTTAGAACAAATGAGGCTAGTGAGAGAGGGAGGCAGCGCAGCTATTTCTGGGTTTTCATTACAGAATTGTGAAGATTTGTTTCTTGGAAGCATTTTTAAAAAATGATTTTCAGTGACAGATTGCAAACTTACTTTCCTTCCTCTGATTTTTTTTTCAACGCGTTTTAGTTTCCATATCAATCCATCAATACACAGATAAAACTGAAATAATGATTCAGAGGGTGCCTTGTAGTATGCCTAGCTTATTGCAAAAACTTTTTACTCATTACTAACCAGAACACAGAAATATCATAGTTCAGCCAGAGATATGCAGCTGTTTTGGTCTTAAGAGCTGACTTTATGCTATTTAACACAAGAACTTCAGAGGTAGATGAATTGTGCATTTATTTCAGTGTATTTCGGAGAACAATTTCCAATATATCAGATATGCTTTGAAGATGTATGAGGAGCACAATTTGGAAGAAAGCCAATCAGAGTAAATTAGCACCAAGGTGGTGGTGGTGTTATGGTTGTTATGGGGTGTCTTTGATTAAGAAGTGAAAAACCATGGTTGTGCATTCAGCTGTTCCTGAAGCTGATTGTAAAAGGTACATATAGGTAGGCAAAGACCATCTGTAGCATATCTTTTGAAATATCATTGTATTGAGCAATAAAATTTTGAATAAAAACTTCAAATAGTTTCCAAGCTCTGGAAACTCTACTTTTTAAATTTTGATCCTGTAAGCTGATGATCAGTAGGCAACATAGTGTAGTAGGCTGCTTCTCGAGATTGCACTGCTAATGGAGAGCATCTTCTTTCTTAAAGATAATGATTGTTATATACTTCCTGATATTTGCTGTCTAAGCCTACAGCAGATTGCCTTCATGTACAAGTTCAGGAGAGAGATTTACGTTGATGCTGGAAGCCTGTTATTTCAGCAAGCCTTTATGCATAGTGTGCATGTCTCAACATGAGTCAACAAGATTCTATGGATACTCAAAATATTTTGAAACCATATGAACAGAATGTGTATTTTCCTCTGGCTAGTAAAGCTCAGTCATAAAGTCTTCACAGACTTATAATATGCAGAATCCAACCAACTTGGCAAATAAATTGTTTGTTAAAGCATATTCTGGCTATATCTCCAAACTGTGTTTAGACAAAATAGCATTTTGTTCATGCCAGGTATTGGACTGACCGCTGGAGACTCAGGTTTTCTATTCAAGCAGGTTGGAGCAGATTTTTGACTTGACCAGTGGCCTTCGTAGACGAGAACGTCAGTACAAAATTTGTCCTTTGTACAAATTTTATGCTATGAGAAGACAGGAATTTTATATTGCCTGTTAGTAGAGTATGATGTCCTGAATTAACAAAAAAAAAAAAAAAAAAGTCAGTTCACATACTGATTGCTTTTGGAAAGAATTGGTGATTCAGTGGAAGAGAAATAATCTGAGTACTATTACTTGTTTAATGGGATTATTCCAGGTTCCTCAGGTACTGATTATGAGGCTAGATATTAAAATGTTATATAGAATGACTTTCAGAGAAGGGAACTTGATCTGGACGATCTGTACCAGGATTTGTGAGGGCTTTCTTTCAGTAATGTTTGCTTGAATCCAGATTAGATACAGGAATTGTTCCTATCTTAATAATGATATGAAAAGCTTACGTTATGGCTAATTTGCCAGGAGTTATTTATGCGTCTATACTGTACATAAGAAGCATCTAAATGAGCTGGTCTTATCATTTAGTGTCATCTTTATCTTCTCAGATGGATCTCTGATTCTGTTGTGTGCTTTGTACCATGTAGCAATTCATTGGGGCAGGTTTAGGCATAAGCATAAACTAGAAACAACAGTTCAGCGCTACAAATCTGTTATGCTTTTGTCCTTTATACATCTGCTTTTGTATGTAATTCTTTTTTTTTTTTGTTATTTTTGTGTTCTGGTACCTCTTCATTATTCTTTCTTATATCTTCCTTCCTTCTTCTGTCCCAGTTTTTGGCATGTATTGTATTCATCAGAAATTTCCATCTAGCATCATATGACAGGTTCTTCTGTAGGAGTTTATAGGAGACATGCTGGGAAGAGATTTCATTTGTTCTCCCTTTGCAACTGTGCTTGTGTCTAAAATTGTGTTAAAATGTAATAGGAATGCAAAGGAAGACTCTTTGGTGCCTCTAGATGTTGCCTGTGCCTAAACCTGCCCAATTATTATCTGATTCAACTTCTGCAAATTGGAAGTAGACAAGAATGCATTGAATTTCAGAGTCTTTTACTGGACAGTAATTGTGAATACTAGATATGAAGTGTAGTTAATTTACCTGAGTGAATGTCATTGACTGCAAGAAAGTTGCACAAAATTACCAGCACCAGAGTTTAGTTTTACATTTTGGCTCCACATTATGCACTTAAACAGCCACATATAAACAACTAATAAAGTGAAACATAGAAAAGAAATAACTTTCTATCCCAAAGGCTCCAAAGGATTATCAAGTTAATGGCTACATTTTTATTCTAGTGCTGTAGAAGACCATGTTCAGTCAGGGAATATCATTCAAAATATTTTAAATTTTATCACATTTTTTTAACATCTGATTATTTATAGCACTATTTTGGTTTTATCATCCATGTTTGGTTTCAATAGACTTATGTT
Source organism: Gavia stellata (assembly GCF_030936135.1). NCBI lineage: Eukaryota > Metazoa > Chordata > Aves > Gaviiformes > Gaviidae > Gavia > Gavia stellata. The sequence continues at coordinate 34,294,591 of NC_082594.1, forward strand.
GTAGTCAGACTAAAGCGGTGTACTGAGGATGAATTACACTGGTGCATAACTAGAGCAATCCAAAGGAATACCTGACTTTTTTCTAAAAATTTTAATATAATTGTGAACATGTAAAACCACCTTGATGGTATGTTTTCTGTATAAATAGCTGTCCCAGAATTATTAGATGGTGTTAAAATACCTGAAAAATACAAAATATTATGCAACATCAAAAAGAACAGGTGCCACATATTATTATATACTGCGTATACACTAAAATGTCTGCAAGCTTTTACATTTTATTCTGTTGATACAAAATAATGAAACTTATTTTTGTCAATCCCTGTAATACTTAGGAGATAAAAGTCCAGCTCATGAATGTGTAGCACTGTTAAGGCAATCAGCTGTCACTCTTCCTGACCACTACTAATGTGAATCTTACTGATTCTTACAGAAATGAATACTGTTTTGGGAAGCACCTGGGGTTCTTTTTCAGCAGGATTTCATGGGATATGTAATGTTTATTTCTATTACGATACTGGTTTCTTTATTTTTGAAAAGTGTGCAGTTCGTGCAGCTACTGAAGGCAGAATCCTCGTGCTGGAAGGTTTGGAGAAGGCTGAGCGGAATGTCCTGCCAGTGTTAAACAATTTGCTGGAGAACAGGGAAATGCAGCTTGAAGATGGTCGTTTTCTCATGTCCGCAGAGCGTTATGACAAGCTTCTGCAGGTATGGAAAAGCTATTTGAATTTTCCATTTTTGTTTTCCTGGATAGTGCTGAAATACCATTATGAAGGAGAGAGTGAGTATGAGCCAAATGGGGGAAATCTCAACAAGATGTTTTTTCTGGGATGGTCCATGGGATAAAATAGGCAGGGTGAAAATTATGTGAGAAGTCAAACTACTGCCTGCAACAACAAAAAAATGTTTTCATATCTATCTTGTCTGTCCATATGAAAAACAGTAGTCCATGTTAACCTTGTATGAAGCCTGTATGTTTCTAAAATGTGAAAGTCACAATGTGAGACTAAGCAAAATATACTTGTGAAAAGAGATTTAAGTTGAAATTGTTTCCATGAAGTTCAGATAATGCTTCAACATTGCAATAGCCTTGTTGCTAAGCTTTAAAATGTTAGGATACAAAAAAATGAGGTCAAGGTGGGCTACACTATATTCGTCAGTGCTGTCTTGCCTTTAATTTACGAAAGTAAATGTAAACAGCCAATCTAAATTATAGGAAATGGTTAGAGAATTTTCTTTTGAGAGGAAGTGGGATTTTAGTGTCTGCTGCCATTACTACTTTAGCCATTGTCCTTTTTTTGGGGCTTTGAGTCCTACTGCTTAAATTTGAGCGGATACTTTTCAGGCTTTTGGGGGCCTCAGTAAATTTCATCAGACAGTTTCCAATAGTACTCTGCATCTTACTTCCATGTACTGTAGTTTCTGATGACATACCTGTCAGGCTCCTGTAACAATCTGACCCCTGCTCACTCATGTTTCTGTCTGTCATACCTAATGGTGGTTAGGTACATCATTCAGACCCATGTGGCACAGGAAGGAAATTTGTAATAAGCCTTCTGTCATTGATCCCGATTTGTATGAAGTTGCCAACTATGCTGAAGTACTGTAGTGAATTTCTGAAAATATATCATGGTTTCTTATGCCTCTCATCTGTGGTTACAATTTTTCTGTTCCATGCCTTTTCCAAAAACATTTTTATGATATTTAGTTAGTAGATGCAGTTGTTGGAAGCATTATTATTATATTTTAAAAGTCAGCTTTTAAAATGTAATTGTATTTAAAGACTGAAAATGAGAATTCAAACTTAGACAGGATTTGGTTGCAATCATGCAAAGTATCTTCCTCTTTTCTTTTTTCCTTTTTAGCACTTTTCTAATGATAAAATGTCTCAAAATGAGTGCCTCAGGCACACTGCTAATAGTATGGGAATTAAATAAATCTCTTGCTACAATACTAAATCTAATATTGTTGTTTTGTTGTTTGGGGAATATTGTATTATATAAGCTCATGTTCATTTTTCTTCTATGTGAATAATTACTGTACATCTAGGCCTGCAGGAAATGTACTAGTATATGGTATCAAGGAAGACTTAACTGTGATGTGGGAAGACTAAAGAGTGCATTTTTTGTATGCAGTGAATCTTTTACATGACACCAACTGAAATACAGCATTTAATGTCCTCATGAAGGAGTCTAGTACTGTATTATTGCTTATAATAAAGCGTAATTTGTAAATGAAACTTTCTAAATGCAAATTTTAGTCTCCTTTTCAGTTACAAGAGGGGAAAAAAGAAGAAAAAAACTTGCTTATGGTAACCCACTTCTTATGTTTTACAATAAAATAAATTTTGTGGTCTGTTTATTTTCTATTCTTTGTGAAAACAATGTTCTAATGATACCTTTTCAACTTTAACCATCTGTGGGGTCTTCAGTCAAATTGCTACAGGCCTGAAAGTTGAACCCAATCAAGCATTCTATGTATGTTCATTTTGGAGAAACTTGCTTTACCATCCACAAATTCGACTAGTTCAATGCTTTCTATCCCCTCTGAATGAAAGATGAGAACATGACCACATTTAGGCTGAAGGACCAGGGCTGTTAGTCAATCTGCAGCTTAGTCATCGTAAGTTTTTAATGATGTAATGTTTTTTGTTTTTTTTTTTCTTCTTGCTTTATTTTAATTAATTTAGGATCATACAAAATCAGAGTTAGATGCATGGAAGATTGTTCGGGTTAGTGAAGATTTTCGAGTGATAGCATTGGGCCTGCCAGTACCTAAATACTCTGGTAACCCTTTGGATCCACCCCTCCGCTCTCGATTTCAAGCTAGAGACGTTTATCATCTGCCCTTTAAGGTAAGTGTCCTAGCAGAAGAGTTGGATTATCTGTACTGAGTAGAGCTAATATTTTGACGTTATGTTTTACTTACCTCACCTCTGAAAAGAATCCTTGAGTAATAAATTTATCTTAAAAGGTATTTTTCATACTAATAATATTAGTAAGTATTAGGCCTAATAAATTCCTGAAAAGCAGGCTTAGAGTTGCCAAGGAATGCTGCAGCAGAAAAATAACTTCCGTAAAACATGAAAACCTATAAGAAAGATTTGATAATCTTTCTTCCTTTTTTTTTTTTTTAATAAAATTAATTCTGTGACAAGGAGCGAGTAGACTCCTCATGTCTAAATTAGAGGGAAAAATAGAAAATACCTCATACAACATGAGCTGTGACCCACAGTATGATCCAAAAATGAATTTATTCTGTGATTTTTATGTTCTATTTTCAGGACCATCTTCAGCTATTATATTCAATTGGATCAAACGTTTCCACAGAGAGGTAATTTTTCGTAATTAAAAAAAAAAAAATGGAATGAATGAAGAAAAACAATGTCTTTTCAGAATTTCTTGCTATTTTTGTGTCTTCTACCACTGCATAGAGACCAGAATTGAAGAGGTTTTTTAATATGTGTGGGTGTTATGCTCACACAGCTTTTCATACACAGCATTCATATAATGAATCCTTAATGCTTTAGAACTTCAATCACACCTTACTTATTTGCACTCAGAAATAGTTTCAGCATCTTATACTGTATTTAACTTTTTAGGCTTTAGTATTTTAAATATAGATAGCATGTATAAAATGCTGTAATTACTTTTTCCTATGCAGAATTTCTCAGCTACTGTCTTTTGCTACAACTCTCTGCTCTCAAGAATCTTCTACATTGGGACTTCCAGATTTTCCTTTAGACAGCTTATCGGCTGCAGTTCAGATTTTGGTATGTGCATACACATGTGCTGTGAAACTTTATGGGCTTAAAATTTCTCAAAACTAGATCTGGTTTATTTCTGTTGTTAGGAGAAGATTAACATGAACATTTAAAAAATAAACCCAAAAAACCTAAGGATGGTTTGAGGGAGAAAAGCCCCAGTCAGATATCCCTGGATAATACTTTAACCAAGTATATAGCATAGTACTGAAGGACAAAGTACGGTGTGACACAAGATTTGTGATGTGATTAAATGTATCTTAGTTCTCAAAATAATGGTTTTTATTCTGCTAAATCATCTTACCTGACTTCAGAGGCATCTACATTTTACTTGATGACACTGAGGTATTCAGTGGAGAGAAATAAAAATCACAACGTAAAAGTGCTTCTGATTTAATGGTATGCATCTAAATCAGATTGATTGCATTACGAAGACACCTATTACTCTCCATTGACACCTAAAAGGACCCAAAACAACTATTCAAATGTGGGTATAGGAGACAGTTAAGTTGTATGAGATGAAGCCTACATTAGGTCTTTGGGTTGGCTGGTGGATTTAGAATAAACATAGACATAGAGGGTTACCTGAAGATGCAGGTTGTGCACACTTGGAGATGCAATACTTTGACGGCTACAGTCTGTAGGGAAATATAACAACTGTACACGTGCTGAGTTCACAGTGGCAGATCAGGCAGGTCAGGACTAAAACTGTGGCAGTCTCTGCTTTCCCTGACAGGCTTTTGTCCCTTGGACTTTATAATTACATGGCAAAAAGTCAAAGTAAAAACAAAAGGTGCCTCCTGAAGGAAGTCAGGGAGATGAGATCTGTATATAGAGAGAGAGGGGTTGGTACCCTTTCGCATGAGGGAAGATATGGTCAACCCAGGAAGGTAAAATACCAGGACAGCTTCTCAAAACCTCTCTCCAAGGTGCAGGTGTCTGTAGAAAGGACTCTTAGGATAATTCTGTTGTGTCTCCTCTGCAATTGTTTTACCGATGGTACTGCTTAGTGGCAGATTACTTCTACATATTTTATTGGATTATATACATTAAAACATGCCAGTTACTTCTGTTACCGTGGTGCTCAGTTCCCTCAGTTGTGCTGGATACTTACAGACATGTTTTTTCTGAATTAGTGATACTACATCAGATGTTAAGAAGTGATTAAAGAAAGAAATGATTAAGAAATGAAACAGTATTTGGAGGGCTTTAGGAAAGAAATACATGTTGGATTTTAAAATAAATTGCAACTTTTTATTATTTGAGCCCTGTAGTGAAAAATTATTTTTAAATGAATGCCAGATGGCTTTCAGAGTAACAGAAAGAAAATGAGCCCTAAGCTATTATCTAAACTATGGAATGAAGGAAGCATTTTATTTTACATTAGAGAATGTGAAGTGTTATCATTGTATGACAGTGTCTTTTTTAGGTACACGAGAACTGTTTCTTTTAGAATTAATCACTTGGTTTTCTAAGCTGGTTGTGCTCAGTGATTCTAGCTACAGCATTTTTCCTTCGCATGCTAGGTCACTGTCATACTCTACTTCTAGCTTGGTTGATTTAACTGTTTAAAAGTGTGGAGGGAATACATTATAATGACAAGCTTCTTATCTTCTATTATGGATTCACACAGTCCCAAAATGTATTTCTTAGGTTGAAAACTCCTGCCTGCTGAAAGGTAGAATATTTTTATAGGGTGCTGTTCTGAAGAGGCTAATTTCATACACGCCATTGTAGTTATTATTAATTTGAGATTATATGGACAAATTATATGTTAGGTCTTTCTATATAGACAGAGAGCTTTAAAATCCAATAAAGGGCTCCCTGATCCTTTAAGCAGTACATTTACTACAGTGCCTTAAATGATTTAATTTTACTGATCTTTTTTTAATATGGGACATTATAAATAGTATTACTGATTGTAAGTATGAATTAAATAATGCATTTCATAAAAATATGCATCTCCTGATTTCATTTCTAAGCAACTCTTCTTTCAGTTGGGTGCCTATGTAAATCCAAGTGTATAACTGAAAATCAGTTGATTTTATTTGAATTATATTATTTACTTTTTACTTACTTTAATGAAGGCTTAAAAAAGTAGTGCCAGTCCACGGACTGTTTTTCACTAGTGTTATACACAAGCAGTCCTTAAAAATTTTTAAGTCTTTTTGAGACAGACAATCAAGCATTACTTTAGGTTTTTTGAAACACTTTTTTTACACCATGAAAGGCTTTATGCATGTTTCTTGAGTATTCATAAATGCACTTCCATTTCTTTCTCTATTACTGCAGCGAAATAATTAAATCTTTGTCTAGTTCAGGCAGCAACTGACAAAAGAGTTCATACTTACAACTAAGAAGGAGATAGTAAAAAAAAAAAAGTTGTTTTCAATTTTGTGTAGAAAGTGCAAGCATACTTAGTAATTCATTTCAAAACAAAACAGTTTTGATCAAACTGTTCAGAAATTTCTAGGAATTGATTTGTTAAGTAGAATCTGTACAATGTAATAGAATCAAAATTAAATAGTAGAAATCACTGTGAATGAGTAGATCATTATTGTAATACAGATTTCTTGTCATGCTGATTCTTTTCTAATAGTACTGTGAAACTCAGTTACCTGTGGTGGGATTTGTCTCACCTGAAGCCATTTAAGGTTAGGAATCTGAGCCAGTCACTGTAGCTTCCATTTATGCACAGGAAAGTAATTTTTAGGACATAGTTCTTCTAATCTACTTTTGACATTTATATTATAATGAGTTGCACTTGAGAAATGTGTGTTTTGACATTTGATTGAATACTGCATGTAGTGGTCATTTGTATGTTGCCCTTACAGTTTTATTTTAAGTTCAGCGCTATATAGGATTTTCAGTTTAATGGCTGATGATACAATAAGCCAATGAGTTTTTTAATTTGTAATTTTTAATTTGAATTAGGATTCCTTTCCTATGATGTCAGTCCAGCATGTTATTGACCGGCTTTACCCCTATGAAGTTTTCCTTGGAAAGGAAGGCAGGACTGCAGTCAAAGATGCATTAAAAGTAAGTATTGCATATGCATATTATAATTCCAGAGAGCAGTGGATTGTGACAGTAGTTCTCCTGACCAATGTAACTTCACTACTTCTGTAAAAAAAAAAAGAAACCTTAAGTAAACTAAATGGCTACATTATTGCTGATGCTAAAACTATTTTTAAAAAGCCTTCATAAGCTAGTAGATTTCATTATAGTGAAAGGTGAAACCTCTATGTTCTGTAGAATATTTAGACCGCAGTTCAGGACTACAGAAAAACCCTTGTTATATAAGTGGTTAATTAACTTGAAAGTAGCAAGTTATATGGTTAAGGTAGTTAGATGCTTAAAAAATACCTCTGGCATTTGACCTTTAAGAGGAGATACTAAAATTATAATAGAGATCACATACACAAAATGCATTCAGTATAGCATGATTATAGATTGTACTAGTCTCTAGTTTTGGTCTGTGTTAGCCTTTTGTTGCTTGTTGTTGGTCAGATCTGTTTTGTTGTTTTCTCCATGTTTAATAATAGCTTTAAAAGCCTATAATTACACTGGGTTATTCGATTTATCCTTTTGAAACTCTAGCACAGTGCCGGCATTTTTTAATTCTTGAGTAAGTTGTAGGAGTTATGTATGTTGTTGAAAATTAGCATTCGCAGCTTAGAGCATCTTACCCAGCTCTTTCAGTCCTGAAAATTAGAAGTTATTTGTATGTGCATATTTAGAAATAACCAACTTTGTAGCTAGTGAATTTTTGTTTTTCCTAAAACCAAGCCTATGTGTCAGGGAAATGTTTGTAGCCCATCCCTGCTGACACCTCCCGTATACTGCCTTATTGCATTGTAGCTCAGTCCTGTATTCCCTGTTTAACCAGGCTGGTCTCCTACTTGTCTTCCTGAGTTTTTGGATGGATAATCTTTGCATTTGAAGGAGGTTATCCTGAATAACCTGCTAGCTTCCATGAACCTTCAAAGCTGCCTCCTATGGGGTCCTACTTACCACTTCTCTGAATAAGCCAATCTGGCTTGAAATCCAGGATCTGTAGTCTTTTACTGGTCTTCATCACTCCCCCTCAGGATTTTGAACTCCATTGTTTCATGGTTGCTACAGCCAAGGCTGCTGTTGATTGCCACATCCACAACCAATTGCTCCTTGTTTGTGAATACCAGGAGCCATCTGTGCATCACCCCTGCATAGCTACTGCAGCACCTGTGTTGAGACGTTATTCTAGGTAGCCTCAGAAATCTAGATTGGTTGTGTCATGCTGTGTTGCCCTTCCACCACATGTCAGGGTGATTGAAATTGCCTGTAAGCGCCATGGTCTGGGTGGAAATAGACTTCCATCTGTTAGCAGAACAGTAACAGTCACTTCTGTTCTTAATATGCCTTTATTTTAAATCCTTTATGTCATTTTGTTTCCCCTGTCAGTTAGAGATGGTGAAGGTCTTTTTGTTCAGTACCATCAGCTTCGTCCATTTTCCATTTCTTTTATTTAATGTGTTGTGCAGGCTTTTGCTTCCTGTGTAAGACAGGTTGATTTGACTAGTAAAGTCTTTTTTCTCAATGATCATCTACTTTTAAATACCTCCTTATAATTTACATTTTTCTGTGTTGATTTTCCTTTTGGTTTTTTGATACTCTTCCTCATCACTACTTACACGAACTTGTCCCATTATGTCAACAAGTACATATAATCTTACTTGGAATTTTATTCTCTTTACACACAACAAATCTTGTTAAGCAATGGACCTTAAGAAATACAGAAAATAACTGGTTGTACTGAGGAACTTCTGTTTATAATGCTATTTTAGTAATAGCAGTGCCAGAACTGTATTAAATATGGATACATGATTATTTTTTTTCTATTCCATAAGAAATGTGAGGAAGAGGAGTCTGGCAGAAGCAAGGTGATTTCTTACTCTACCTTCCTACAGATTTATAAAACTGATCATCTTCATTTAGGCTGAGTTTGGTGGCTCATAAGAGACTCCAGCTGTTCTATACTTATTTCTTCACTGTTCCATAAGCTTTTAGCATTCTACTTCAGATTCATCAGAGATTTGGGGTTTGCTTTTTTAATTCTCACATGATTTTGGCGTGCCTTTTTTCCCAGTGTTGGAAACGCCCACTGTTTTTTTTTTAATTCCTAATGAAGAGAATCTTCCCATCAGTTTTTAGAAACAACATATAGATCAGATTTTTCTTAATAAATGAGCAAGTCCCTTTTAGCCTACTATCCAAATGTTTACTTTCTCTCTAAGACCCTTCTAGAATTTTTCTTCTTTTTTTTTCATGCCTTGATGATTCTGTGTTTACTGTCTTGATCTTATATCAAAGAAAAGCTTGTTTGTTCCCTTGGACTCATTTTTGTATTATTTGCCCATCCACTTTAATCTTACCTGACCTCCTCCTCGAAAACTGTTTCCCTGCCTCACAATAGGGAATCTTGAGACTACATAGGCACTCTCTCATGGGAAGTGGGCTATTAGTTAAGAAAACTGTAATCTTTTTTCTTGTCTAGATAATTCTCTTCACTTCTTAGATATTTCTGTTGCAAATTTTGGTCTAAGCAAGGATTTGTTTCTCTTTTATTCCCCCCAAATTAATTTATAATCTTTGGGGTTTTGCATTAATGAATGCTCTTAGTGCCAATACATACAATTGTAGTGGAATCTGTTCTTCAGACGTCATCTATCTATCCCATCTTGCACTTGCAGTTCATATTTTGCTTCTAGTGAAACAGTTCAGTCCAATTGTTCCTTGAAAAATTCTCTTTCCTTCCCATGCAGAGAATCTTCGAGAAAGATCAGTTGCCTTTGGATGCCTCTTTTGGACAGCTTAGATGTCTTGTGGGTTCAGCATAGTGGTTATCTGCAAATACGTCTCATTTAAGCTCTCTGTTCCTTTGACCAGCTGTATCACCAGTGTATTCTTTGCAGTTTCCATGCTGAGACATTACTGATCATTAGATACTTCCAAGTGGTCAGAATTCATCTTCTTCCTTTTTTCTCATTTTTACAGTTTGCCTTCTTTCATGTGTTCCTAGGTATGTAGAATGTGGCCTGATGATTATGGACTGCCAAACCACTTCACTTGTTTTTTGTGGCTGGTCTTTTCTTTTCTCTTTCCTCTTGAGTCTGAGGCAATGAGGCTGCCCACTTCTGACTGTCCAAGTATATCCCAAACTTTCTGATACTGAATGTGCTCAATAGTTGTCCTTCCAAGCCACAAATATTTTTTCCTTTGCAGCTATCAACTTGGACTTTGCATAGAGGAAGTTGCTTCTGGCTCAGACAGAAGTATGTTTCATGTGTTGTACATCCATTTCACGCCACTCTCTGATTCCATATCTAGCTATCATAATTCTAAATGAAGAACTGCATCAAAGATACCTGTCTTAATCTGAAAGCCACAAACAGGGTTGTTTGCTGCTCACGTCCAGGTGTAAGTGTGGTAACTTGTTTAATTACTACCTTATCCAGTTCAGCAGCATCTCTGTGCTTGCATGTGATGAATTCAAATTCTACAAATTCAGTTAAATGAATTCTAGTTGTATAAATTCAGAAAGGATCTGCACAGAGATAGACAGTCCTCTTTCAGTGTCCTAATTTAGGGTCTAAAAGGCTAGCTGCAGAACCCTCAACACCATTTTAAGAAAAAACAAAACCACAAAAAACCAAAATGAAAAAACAAAACAACAAAAATCCAAAATGAAAAAACACCTTGGAAATTTTAGACTCCCAAACCTTTGTGTACAAGGTCTGCTGCTGCTGTCTCCAAATCTTCCTTGCTTGATACGGAGGCTGCTGGTGCAGATAATCTTCTTGCTTCCTCACAGTTATTTTCTTTTGTTGGTATCTGATTAAGGGATTTTAGTGTACAAGCAGTTTGCAATTTGTTTATGAGCAGCTTTGGCCCTATCCAAAATGCCATTAAGTTAGTAAGAATATTACAATTTACTAATGAGCATAAGAGTGTGAACATCTGTAGTTCATTTCACAGAGTCGTAGTCGGAGCATTTCTTAGAGTCATAGTTTGAGATACTAATCAGTAAGCATTCCTGTCCTCTGTTGTTTAAGCATTTAATGGTAACTGAAGTAGACTCAGCTGTTACAATAAGAATATAATTTGGTGCAGCCCTTTAATAAAGCACATTTATCTTAAATTCATGTTTAAACATGAAATTTTTGTAGGCTCTTGTTCCAGAATGGGAATTTAAAAAGTGATGAAGAGTCAAAGCGTTTGTATGAATGCATCTCAGTATTCTTTCTAAACTTTAATAGGCGGTGCTGTGAGTCTTAGCAGTAATAAAGCTACATGCTTTTTAAGAATTATTTTACATTAGTGACTTCTGTTTAAAAAAATCTTTTTTCTAAGAATTCTAAGGAGTTGGATAATACTTCTTTTCCTCCTTTACTCAGCTTTCGTTCTGTTGAATAAAATGGCTCTATGAGTTCAGTAGCTTCAGTTAGTGGCTTTTTTTGTGCATAAATCCCCCTGATATGACGTCCCCTTCCCCAACAAAATAGATTTTTTACAAGATTTTTTAGATGTTTTTCATGCTTCTATATACAGCATAAAATAGAGAGTATAATGATCAAAAGAGGATTGGGAAGACAAGTGTCCTGGTTTTTGTCCTTGATATACCCAGAACATGCTGAAGGCTTAATTTGTAGAGGTTGTCCTCAATCTTCATTGTATAAGGCTGTGGAGCTAAGTAAACATAATGTTTGATGGTTATTTTTATTGGTAGCCAGATGTTTAAATCTGCAATTGGTTATAATAACCTGCAGAGATAGGTGATCTATTATTACACATGCTAAAGGCTATCCTCCATTTCTCTTATTATTTCAGTCTGTCAGGCTAAGACTTGGCCTGACATTTTCACTTTACATCTGTCACTACAGTCAGCATAAGTAGATGGTATACAATCTTTTTGCTTTGGTTTTAAATGTAAAATATATAGGCTATTAAGAATGTGAAAATAGGTATGTGAAGTAAAAGTTGAAGTAAATGGATTTAGGACTTCCCAAGCAATTAATCTTCAATATGATTTGATAATTAATTTCCCCAACCCCCTAATTCTACAGCGTTCTGAGCTTCAAGATTCAGAAATCCACTTGCTTCCCAGAAGGATTACAAAAGTAGAAAGTGCACATGGAAACAAACCCTTCAAGGCTGATGTAACTGTCCAGATTGGTGAAAAAGAAGTGACATTCCAGGTATAAATTGATATCTTCATCAAGCTATGTATGTTTTCAGATATAATTAACCTGTTTTCATCTCATTGAGAATTTGACCCTTACACATGATACTGTAGCTCATTTGCATTGAATATTTTTTGCTAGTGTAACACATGATATTTATTAGAAAACCATTTAGATATTGGAATATTAGATTATGGATACACCAGATTTTATTTCTAGATAAACTCATACCTTCCTATGTGTGATTCCTTTAAGTTTCTTGTGTTAAAAGAAATGCTAAAGAATGGATGAAAGAAAAACCTCTAAATTTCATCATTTTTTATTGGATTAGAGTAACAGAGTACTTGTGATGCTCTTGGTGCGGCTTTCCCTGTTTTTTTTAATAAAAACAATAGTCTGTCTTTGTCTACACTTCAAATAAAATCTAATGAGTGCTTGGTAATGTTCTGTCACAGGATGTTGGGAAAATGGAACAAAAGTAATCATATCAAATATGATTAGTTTGAGTTTCTTCCAATGAAGTTTATGACCTTCTAGGTGGTGAAATAAGGTCTTATCAGGAAACAGATGCTAATCTGAGAATTTGAAGTTAATGTTGAATTTGGAGAGTCTAGAGAGTCTGTGAAGAAGGTGAATTACTGGGAGTCAGAGAGAGATCATATTAACATTGGTGAGGAATATCCTCAGAGAGTTTGTACTGTGACAAGTGAAAAAGGAACAGCAGCAAATGGGAATTTGTAAGAAGAATGTGAATCTTTAGGGACCTGATTCAACTCTTTTTTGAGGGGAGGATTTTTGCTTTCATTTGATGTGTAGGTGATACCTTCTGAAAATACATCTGCAGAATGTCTCTTGGGGAACACGAGGGCATAAGGAGTTTGCAGATGAAATGGTTCCCAGACTAGAATGGGAAGTTGAAATAAAGCAAGTGCCTTAACATGGGGAATGATTGAAACTCTACAAAGTTCTGGTCAAAGTAGTTCCTTCAGATTTTCACAGTACAAATTGCTGTTTCTCTGATGGGGTCTCTTTGCAGACCCCAATGCTGGAGTTGAATTGGTTCACATTTTATTATTTTTTTTCATGAAGAGTGGGCGAAGGAGGTGTGAAGGAAGTTGTCTATTAGAAATTATACCATTTAACATTTTTTAAGTGGAAGATTTAGGTTTGATGGATGACAGTCATCAGCAAAATATTACAGTGGTTTTGGAGAAGTGTAACCCAGTCCACACAAAGCCTATAGTTATTACCGTATAGCTTATTTAGTGTTTTGATATATGTTTTTTTTTCCTTATAGGTTCCAGCTGGTACTGGGCTGTTAAAAAAGCGTCCTCGATCAGATACTTTCATAAGGACTTCCAGCCATAATCAACTACTGGCAGAAATGATGCAATCTCATATGGTTAAAGATATGTGTTTAATTGGAGGAAAAGTAAGAATTGAAATTTCTTTTCTCCCTCCTTCCCCATGTTCCTTAGAATGTAATCTTGTTCTTATTTTTAACTTTTTAGGGCTGTGGCAAAACAGTTATTGCTAAGGAGTTCGCTGATATACTGGGATACAGCATAGAACCTATCATGCTGTACCAGGTACGTAAACTCTCTGCTGATGATCATGCTTTAAATATGATCCAAAATATAATACACAGACGTTGATTCTTTGTGTATATTCTCTCTCTCTCTCTCTTTCAGTGATTTTAAAAGCTGCAGCTATGTTCATATATAGCTGCAGCTTTTAAAATCACTGATAATCATCAACACGGGTTAAAATAAAAAGGGTAGCAAAGATTTCAAAGATAGCAAAGTTTTCTGATTATTAAAGAGCATTTTTTATTTTCTCTGTTAGCATGCTCATCTAAAATCTCTTCTTATTGCAGGTCTAAACAGAGGGGGTACTGTGCGGCGATATAGATAGTACAATGTTATTACATATAAACTAGCCCTGATACTGCTTTCCTTCGAATTTATTGACTTCATTGTGAATGTGAAAGAGAGGTAATCTAAACAAAATCTAAGGAGAATCATTTAACACGGTGGTCTTTCTCCTAGCCACAGAGAATTGACAACTCATTCTGTGATTTGGCATGACTGAGTGTCATAAAGAAAACTGTGGCTTTTGTGTCTTCTCCTTTTTGGTTTTTTTTTTTTTCCCTTTTGAAGTATGTTTCCTGCCTTTAGGTCAGAGTAGTGACCACTTGTAATTCATGCATGTTGAATGGCTCCGGAAGACCTTTTGTCTTTCCTTTTTTTTGTTTGTCCATATGCTATTTAATCTTATAATGGAATTCTCCATTGTTAACAATATTTTTTTATTATTCTGAAAGATAGTTTCTTTGTCATATTGAGAATACATAATGGGTTTTATGTTTCTGGGGAATTTTTGTGAAGTTATTTCTCATGTTCCATAGGCTTGATCTTTCTTCTGGTTGGTTTGTTTGTTTTTTTTTTTAATGTGCTGCTTCTGTCAAGATTGCCTAATATCTTCTTACATGTTTATTTCTTCTGGTGCCTAACACATGGAATTTTAATCAATGTTATAGATTTTGTGCCTTTTCTTTTTTCACATTTCTGTTTAGTCTGACAATTACGGTTGTGGTGGGACTGTGTTGCAGTAGAGATTAGAAGATAAGGTTCCATGTTCAAAAATGTTGCATCCTAGAAATATAAAATGACGGCTGGTGTTCAAATGTAATATATACATATTACATTCAATTAATATTAACGTCATTATTCATAGGTGCTATAACAAACAGACAGTAATCTTCTTCCGCTCTTAGCCTAATTGTTGCTAATTTATTTATGTTGTGTCTTAGTACAGATGTGGCTTTAAAGATAAATCTGGGTGGAGAAGTGTGCATTAACACTGTTTGTGAGACGCACAGGCAGCTGATGTAGTTGCCTTAGAATGGCAGTCATGGGGTAAAACGACAAGAAGGCAGAAATGGAGAAGTCTTAAGGGCATCCATGGGCTTTCAAGGTGGTGGCAAGGAGCTTGTTGTACCTGCATTTTCCATGAGTTGGAGGAAGAAAGTTACAGTAACTGAAAAAGTAAGGGCAGAGTGAATGTGTTTACAAAGTAAAATGTAAAGTTAGTATTTAAAAAGATTAACATAGAAGTAGTAGTAATGGTTCCAGGAAGGTTGGACATGCAGAATAATAAGGGAATGAAGGTTTTGAAGCTGTCAGTTATCTTGGAGTATGGTAAACATGGCGCAGTGGAGCTGCTGTACATTTAGGGTTTTTTCCTGTGATTTCATCGGGATAGTGCTTCAGGCTTTCTCATAGCACTACAGCTTTTTGCAAACCCCAAGCTTTGTCATGCTTAACAGTGATCACCTATAGCTAGTGCTCACTCAGTACATGTTTGGAAAGAATTGTCAGTCTTAGATCTTGATACAATCTAACCTCATGACATAAACTGAAAAATTACAAGATTAAAAAGTATAATTAATTAAATTGCTAGCTTTTCACAGTAGGGATCACACATGTAAGGTTTTCCCCATAACCTTGAGTAATGAAAATGCTCTCAAATAAAATACAAAGTCAAGACTCTCCCATGACCTTGTGAGTCAAAATACACCAAATATCACAGGTTTTACAGTTGGAGGTGATAATTGGCAATGCTGCAGGGGAACATTAGCATCAGATTTAATGCCCTATGTTGGTCTCTTTCTTCCATCCCTTTGCTTATTTAAATTTTTCCCAGGCAGTGTGGAGACCTCCAAAGGAAGAAATGGCAGTGGCAGCTGATTTGCAAGTGCAATGGCATGTGGGGGGAGAGAGACACTGACAGAAATGGGTGATGAGGTTGAAGGGTTGAAACAGACAAAAAGTGAGAGAAAACAGAGGAATATTGCTGATGATGAAAAAAGCAAGACAGTCCATTTTATGTTTCCCTGCACTGTTAAGATCCTCGCCAGAGAGGATCCCACTGCTTTTCCTTCCCCTTGTGTGGCTTCAGCTGATAAAGGTGCAGACTCTGAAACTGTGTCTGCATATATGGAGTCAGACAGATGACTTATGCTCTTTTCTTATGCTTTAATGTGGCCAGATGTGAGCAGATTTGGGTTCCAAAGCTACATAGCCTCATCAATGCAATGATGTTCATAGTAATATACCTGGGTTCCCGGCAGCGCCTATTACCTTCTGTACAGTGGTATATTAAGATAGGTGTGTAGTTTCTGACCCAGAACTGAGTGTGTCCGGCTAGCTTGAATACTCCTCTCTGCACTTGTCACTGTAAACATATTTTTAAATCATCCTAGGAAAATAACTTTTGCAACCTGACAAACCTGCTTAAGGACAGGCACACCCTAACCCTTGTTTTGTTGCACGCAATGCAGTATTGGGTACTCACCAGCAAAATTAGACAATTACTTGGTTAAAAACATGACCACTGTTTTTCAACATCCTACATTTAGTTAGTACGGCTTCACTGAATAGGAGCAGGAGACTTCCTTTTTGGAGACACATGAGAAGGCCTAACAATGAAATTAGTTACTCAGTAAACATCTTTCTTTCAGAGGGATCTGTAATTCCTACAGAAGTAAAATCTAGGTGAAGGGTTTGAAGTATTTCCTACCGAAGTAAACGTTTCCTTTGGTTTCACCAGGGTTTGATCAAGTTCAAAGGGCAGAGGGGTTTTATAGAGAGGCTTTTTGACGATACCAAACAGTATTGCTAAGACAAATAAATGACTGTGAGCTCGTTGTTCACTATAAATTCCTGTGTAGACAAGACTACATAAGATCCACACATGCATCTGTATGTATAGATATTTCCTATGTACCATGTGTTATGTAATCTCAACAGTTTTTACAGGAAGCAGTGTATAAAAAAATGATTGAATGTACCTGAGCTATGCATCTTCTGATAAATTTTAAGAATGCATTTGGTTTTTCTTAAAATATTGCAGAACAAATGTTAAATGTATTAATTCATACAGTAATTCAGCAATGAAGGCTATGAGAAGTTTGATAATGCTGTAAATTTAGCAGATTTTTCTATTTCGGTTCAAAAAAGTGTCTTTTTGATTTTTTTGAGAGAGACACCATATTGTCCTAAATCCATTTCTAGAATTAAGGAGGCTTTTATTTGTCCTATGGTTCATTTTTATTTTCCAACAACTTCTACAGGCACAAAAATAAGTAGTGGGGCACTTATCCTTGGTCTGAAGCAATAGCACTGTTTTTCTTCAGGGTCTGTGAAAAAATGGATTCTTAGGTTCTTTTCTATATATAATGTTTAATTTTATTTTTAATATTTACTTCATCATTCTTTCCATGTGAAGTTGATTTAAGGGCTTGAATAGTGTGAAAAGGCATAGCTCTTTATATTGATTTCACAGGAAAAAAAACCTCTGAAAGCTTTTATGTTGTGAGATGAGAATCAAATTTACCTAAACCAAGGGTTCCCAGACTTTTTGAGCACATAGATCATCTCTCATACTGACAGTTGGCTCAAAGAACAATTCCTGTCTCATTTGTGATATCTGACATCATTATACGGATTTCTCATTATATGCAATTCCATGTAGGCAAAATGCTGACAAACGAACCTCCTCCTGGTTAGGAAAGGTTTGTTTTTAAGTTGTCTCTTAATGCAGTTAAGCAACAGCAAATAAGGAGCAGCAGCCAGCTAGTTCTTTGTGAACTGTAGTTAGGGAACTTTTGGTTTATATTGTTTAAAATAAAACATTTTCTCCCCCCAGAGTTTCGGGGGGGGGAAAGGCAATATTCAAAGTGGTGTTATAACAGTTTTCCAGCAACTTGCTCCTTTTCTTCCCCTGCAAAAACAGTCTTTTAAGCACATCACTAGTGTTTGTGTACTGTGATGTTTTTTTTTCTAGGATTTCTTTTTTTTTGCATGACCTCATGATTTTTCTTTTCAAATGTCTTCCAATTTTTTATTTGAGAAATGCTGAAAAAATATGAGTCCAAATTGGCATGAAAAGCAGGAAACATAGATTTTTCACCTCATAATTGCCAAGAACATGATTAGCACTGCGAGCCATGAAAAGTGGCTAGGTTGGAGGCTTGTATTGCTATCGCTGCTAAAGGGAGTGGAACAGAAGTTATCCTACTTGTTTTCTCTCCTAAACGTCTTTTTTCCTGTATACGAGATATTTTAGAAAATAAACAACACAATGTAAAAAAACCATAAGTTACAATGACTCTTACAAATTAAAATAAGCATTTTGTTTCACAAGGCAATATAATGTTGCCATTGCTTTGGCAAAATAAGGGGAAAAAAATTTAATTCATATACTTCTATTACCTCCCTTCCAAAGGGATGGATTTTTAGTGTTAAGGTATTATAACACTATATCTCATACATGATATTAAAAATATAAAATTATTAAAAATTGGCTTAGAGTAAATAAATAGAAACAGTAAATCACTGGGCAGGTACTTAGCCATAAAACAAATTCCCTACAGAAACTGCACAGGTGTTAGCGAATGATACTTCTTTTTAATGCATCACTAAAGTGAATTGCATTCACCCATTCAAATTATGATCTAAACATTTTATATTTCAGAAAATATTTTGCAGCAAAATACATTTCTGAGTTTCGCTCCAGAAAATTAATGCATGGTTCTCGAATGTTTGTTGGAAGTAGAGATGGACATTCTATATAGCATACTAGGGTCCTGATCAATTCATACGGTACCTTGTTTCATTCCTCTAGAGGTGAATTGTCAGAGGTGTGTTAGTTGAATATTCAGTTATACAGCATTTACTGGCTACTGAATGCACACGTCTGATGCAAGTCCTAAAAACATTTACATTTTTCTCTGGCTTTAATAAAAATGTTTCACGTTCCAGTTTTAGTCTAATTCATTAATAAAATAGAAAAGAGCAAACACAGCAGGAAAAAACCAGAAATGCAGCAATAAAAATATGGTCTGGTTTTGTGGATTTGAACGTGAGACTTTAAATTATACAAGTGTGGAAGCACTGAAGAAACCAGACTTTGTCCTGTTATTTTAAGGCTTTTAAGGAAATGTAGAAAGAGGAAATGATTCAGGCCATATGACGTAATGTGTTCTATTTTTATTCTTTACAGTTCAAAGGGTTTATAGTTGTGAAAAGGACGTATGCAAAAGCTACAGCTACAATAGAAAATATTTTTCTCATCTGATTTTAGGTTACGTTGTGTTCACAGCACAGCCTGAGGAAGGAATTTCATCTTCCAGGTTGCAAAATGCCTATTACGTCTTTGTTGCTCTAGTGCTTACCTGTTATAATGGAACATCTAAAATATGTATGCTGGAGGATATGCTAGATTTTGCCTTTGGTTTTGATTTATGCCTTAAGTATTATTTTGTGATATGCTATGTACTTTTGATATTTTCCTCTGTTACTGGCTTCTTTCTCACTCTGCCCTTTATTCTCCGGTGCTTTCACTGTGCTTTCCTGCTGAGAGGTGGAATGTCATGCTGGTTTGTGTTCCAGATTAATGATGAAATCTTTGCTCTTTCAGGCGACTTCTTCTATATGAAATAAATTACTCGTTTGTTCCAGGTGTCAGTTGCTGCCCCCTTCTGTACATGAAGCTGTGTACAAGTTGTCATATGTTTGCATTACATTTAAGGGGCGGGGGGGGTGGTGGTGAAAGGCTTTTGTCCTGGTTTCAAGGAGGTGATATTGGCAAGTCTAGAACTTCCAAAAACTATTTAACATAGTGTCTGCGTAGATTCGTGTGTGTATTTCTAATACTCTTTAGAAAAGTGATCGAAGATTTCCTGCTAATCTTTGGGTATATTCTCAGGAAAAACAGAATGCAGTGTTTTAAGGAGAAAGCATGTACTTGTAGATGAAGAAAATAGAGCATAAACATATTCTTCTCATGAATTGATACTTACAGGATATGACAGCTAGAGATTTGCTACAGCAAAGGTATACTCTTCCTAATGGAGACACTGCTTGGAGACCATCGCCACTTGTTACTGCTGCCCTGGAAGGAAAGCTTGTTATTCTTGATGGCATTCATCGAATTAACCCTGGCACTCTAGCTGTACTTCAAAGGTCAGGATGTGAGCACGGATAAGTTGGGTGCACGTGATCTGTTTATTGAGTGCATGCATACTGAGAAATTAAGTTCCTTCTGGTGAATACGACTTTATAACTTCAAGAATACGGTAAAAATCAAGCTGAGCATTGAAGTTTCATAGAATATGTGATGTTCAGTCTTTACATACTTAAAAGCAGAAGCAGTTCTTTCGTGTTCTTTGTAAGTCTATAATAATACAGGAAATTTCAGCTCTTTGTAAATATAGAATGTAAGTCTGAATTGAAGAGTAAGCTAGATTTTACTCTAAACTTATGCAATCTAAAAATTAGTAATATTTGCGCAATGATTTGAAAATGCAAGATGTCAGAAAATGTTTAAAATGCAATGCATTCTGCTTCTAAATAAAATGCAATCATTACAGTTATATGTAAAGGCATATTTTATATTGATTGCAAAGAACTCTTTCTAAACATTATTTCATAATTCAATAAAAAATAAATTAAACTATGCAGAACAGAAGTAGTAATAGCAAATACTATGTTAATAATAATCTATACTGTCAGGTCAAATTTTTCTGCTATTTCATGTGCCTGCATCATACACTGCCTTCTGCAAACTTAAAGGACACCAGCAGCTTTAAAAGCAGGTTGTAGCAAAAACTTTCTGTGCCTTCTTTTATTGTATGTATATGCAGAAGGGCAGAAGAGAGAGTTATGCTTGCTTGGTTTTTCCTTTTTAATCAGTTCAGCTTTGTCTTCTGATTTTTCTTCTGACATATGCATGTGTTATATCTAATCAACTTCTGCATAAAATCAATAAAAACTGGGTCTATATGTTAATCATTAAAGCCAGCTCATATATATTGCTTCAAGAAACAAAACAGAAGTATATTACTTGGTACAAGTATAATAAAATGGCTGGTTTATGCCATTTATGCACACTCTACTGGTGAGACAGAATTTTTTATTTTTCATTTTCTTACCATACCTGTTTAAACTAAGTTGACCAACTGACTATGCCCTGAAACTGTTTCCTCATGCATATTATTTTACCTCCACACCTGGATGCATCTTAAATTGGTAAATTGGTATAACGTTTTCTTTTTACTATGACCCGTGTTGATTGAGGTAGCTTTTAAAAAAAGTGTTAGTTAATGTAAGTATTTTAAAAAGTAGTCAAAGGCTAGATAAAGCTTATTCTTCATTTTCAAACAGACTAATACATGACAGAGAACTGACTCTCTATGACGGCACCAGATTGTTAAGGGAAGATAGATACCAAAACTTGAAAGAAGAATTACAGATTTCAGATGAGAAGCTACAGGAAAGGTAAAGTGTCAGCTGCGACTATAGAATGCAAACAGCATTTTATCTCGTAAAGAGCGTAATCTCCTTTTTTTTCTTTTTTCTTTTTTTTTTTTTTTTTACAAAAACATCATGCAAAATGCTTCCCTATTAAATTGCTACCTTCTAATCACTAAGAGAAACATACTTTAAACGTGAGTTTCCTCATGAGCTTTTTTCTTTTTTGTGGCATGAGAAAATTATATCCTGTTTAGAGTGCTTGAACTAAAAGGAAAACATTCAATGTCCTTTAACAGAAGGAGTTAGAAATTGAAAAGAAATTGTAAGTACATAAAAACATAGATATAAAGGTATATAATATTTTTTTTTTGAACATTTTATTAGGACTGATGGAAAACAAAGCTAAATTGAAGATAAATACAACTTGTTACTTTCTTTTGCCTCATTAGCTAGAAAGCCGGTATTTAATTTACAACTAATATGGGTCAGGAAATCCTAAGGATGGGTTGGGACCCATTATGCTTATTCTTTTTGTTTCTTCACTTCCACTTGTCTGCTAGAAACATTCCACAGATATAAATGTTTTCTAGTCCTCTGATGGCTGTACTTGATACATAGTCAAACACCGCTGACCAATTTTAGTTAATGGGAGGGATATTTTTGAGTGTACGTTAAAACAAATGCAATCTAATATTCAGTAATATATAAGGAGCTAAACATACTGTGATTCTTAAACGGCTCTAACCTCTGAAAAAATAGTTGAAGTTTTGTGTCAGATGTCCGTGCTTATATTTACACTGCAGGGTGTGCGTGTGCCCAAGCTTTGAAGAGGCCTTATTGGTTATAGTAGGGATGCATTCATGATGTGCCACCCTGTTTCTCTCAATTGTCTCGCTGAATACAATTTTTTTTTTTCTTTGACCTCCTTCGTAGTCACCCTTTAGAAAAGCTGTTTTTCTTTTGCTGCCTGGTTGTTTTGTTATTTCTGGTTCCCTTTTGATCCAAAATACTGCGTTTAAAAAAAAAAAAACAAAACCAAAACCAAACAAACAAAAACCCCCAACAAAACAAAACAAACTTCATTTTAAGTCTTCCATAGCATTTATTTTGATTTTTTTTTTTTTTTTGTAAGTATGGTGTAATCTAAGCCTACTTGTTGCAAATTGTATCCATGGTGCTGAGGCCAGACACCCAGCTAGATGGGTATTTCCTGCATGTTTTATTTGAGTGAAGAACTATGTATGAGGGAAGTGTTCTGTTTATCGGGATTTTAAGCCCAGACTTTGAAAAGAGAAGAAAAAAGCTCCAAGGATCCATCTTGGATGGTATCCCAACTTTGCATTGGACTTTGTACTTTAAAATACATCTAATCATTGTGTGAGTCTCCTTCTCCCTGCTTTGTGTTCATGGTCTTGTCCAAGGTGCTTTCAGGCAGAATGGCAGTAGCTGTGCTGTTTTGCTTACTGCATGGTACCCTTTAGTTCATGCCAATATACTCCAAAAACCTGGAAAATTCATCATACATTCATTTTCAGTACTGCCCCTCTTCCTGGATCAAATCTCTCTTGCAAGAATAGAGCTTTACATCAGGACTCCATGTCTCCCTGTTTGTTCTAACTATGGCTGTTTTGACTCCCTTATAACCTTCATTACTTGCTAGACCATGACAACTGTCCAAGCTGTCTTCTTTAATGACTGTTCTGCAGATCCATCTTCTTACTGTGCCACCTTGTACACACTTTCCTTCCCTTTGGTATCATTGAGTAACCCTTTGGTTCCACTGTGCAGTGCTAATTGTGCATTGCTCTTGACTACTTGGGAGGCTCCAAAAGTCTTTTTTTGGCTTTCTTTGGAAGGCTGTCCCCCTTTCCTTCAGATCACAACGTACTGCTTTTACCTAGCCACCTTAATATTTTGCAACATAGTGTATTGCAAACTGCTAAGCTCTAAATTACCTACTTGACTGATAGTGAGCGTTCACCCCCTAATCCACAAATGAAGGGTGTCTGTTGTCTTAGACAGGAATACATTTCTGATTAGTACTTGATATTAAACAAACAAAAGAACACTGTGTAGGCATTCTTGCATCAGGAAGCTCAGTGTGACCATTTAGCACCATCTTGGATACAGATGAAAATTCTTGATACTGAATTAGCTGAAGTCTGTTGTACTGAGAATCCCACCTTCTTCTAGGGGAAATGTTCAATCTGGCCCCTGTTCAACTTTCTTCTGTACTGACTTATTCAAAGGTAAAGTAATGCAAACATGTATCTGCTTCTTTAGTTTTGGCTATGGGCTTCTTTGGCATCACTGAACCACTCCTCTGTAGAGAGGGCACTGTTCTTGTCAGCCCTTGAGGTACTGAAGGTGTTCCAGGACCTCATCCTTGTTTTGGTTTTGGTCCCTTACATATTCTGAAAATATCACTACCTTTCACTGCCTCCAGGATGCGATGTCAATAGTTGCTCTTTGATTCCAGGACTGCATTCCTCCCTGCTACTAGTTCTTTTCAGCAGCAGTTACCTGTCACTGCAAGCTTCAGTACCTTCCAGTGTTGTAGAATGGCTGTACGGATTAGCCCTTCTCTCCAGACACCTTCTCATCAAATGATGTCTAGGGTACTGGCAGCTAGTTTAATCTCAGACTAAGAAAACATGATGGTGCTAACCATCCCTCATTTGCCTGCAAAAGATTGCCTTGTGGAGATGTTATATGGATTATGTTGTACCTTAAATTTATTAACAGATTGGCTGGGCAAATTCTTACTAACAATGCATGATTGGGAGACGCTTTCTATATTGATGAGAAATGGTGTCGCTTTTGCTGTGCATCAATGACTGTGGCTAGTGGCCTTAGCTGTATTTCTGACGTTAGAGTAAGACAAAAAGAGAGCTTTACTTGTCCTGATTTACTGGATTTGGCTAAAGTAATTTCAGTACAGTTGCTCTTTGACAGGCCTGCAGAATGTACGCTGTCATTCCCCGTTCTGCTGCGACTCAATCTGGGATGTTTGCTGGGTGACACATTAAGATGACTTTTCCAATAAGGAAGTTCCCTGTGGAAGGTGGTTTCAAGTTCAGTTTGAATCAGGGGAATATTCTGACCTAACCCCCACCCCCCCCACCCCCCCCCCCCAAAAAATCTCACTCATTCAGTCTGAGGCTTTGATTCTCATTTGTATATTGGGAATCAATGTACATATTTTAAATATGGTATCTAGAATATATACTGTGCAGTTAAACTAACTTTTTATTTTGTTATTAACCTTTTTATTATCTACCTTATCTCATGTACTAATGTAGCTCTTATGAGAAACAGTGGAAGAGGAAAAAACTTCCTGAGAGGCACATCAGTGATTCAGTGGAAGTGCATAACGGAGTTTTAAATGTCTAAGCAGTCAGGTAGGACCTAAATGAAGTAGCTGAAAATAGTCATAAACAGAGGAGATATAAGATCAAGAGAAAAAGGAGTATTTCTAAAAGACTAGAATTTGAAAGAAGGAACCCAAAATCTTTGTCGGGAAATCATTAGATTAGGAGAGGGCAGGGCAATCTTCAGGACTTCAGAAAAAGCAATAGCTGGAGACTGGAAGCCAGCTGTGATAGAGAAGAACCGATACCATACTGCCATATGTAAGAGAAACTGAGAACATGGAGTACATACTTCTTCCCCCCATCCCCCTCCCTATTTGGGTCAGCTTTGCTGTACATGAGTGTTCTTGATTGTCGTGACTATTGTAGTATAGTTTGCAGTTTCTGTCTTCTGTGCTACTTCTAATCATTCCTAAATACAAAACAACTCACTGTCGCTCTCTGTTCCCTTAATCTAAGACTCACTAATGAGGTGGCCAGATGATGTTGTAAGTTACATAAATACAAGTATGTCTTTCATAATGGAAAAGAACAACTGATAATGCTTTTTAGTAGACTACTTGGACTCAGTACTTTGTGAATGGAATTTTAAGACAGAATTTCCATTTAAATCTATTTTAGAAAAAAGGAGTACTATTCCTAACCAATAGGCCAAAACTCTGTAAACATTTTTTTTTTTAGTCTGTGTTTGTAAAAGGATTTGACACACTTAAAGATTTTTCCCATTTCTAAGAAGAGAAAAAATTGAGATATTAATGGAGAATTTTTAAGGGATCCCTTCTTCAGACAAGCAAGACACACTTTGTACTAAGCTTTCATGCTCCTGTATGAAAATATTTGATAGTAAAAAAAAAAGAATATTTTTTCACAGTTCTAGTGCCTTTAATTTTTAGTGCTTTAAAAGTAGTAATACTCATATGTGTAGTAGAATAGAAAGGAGAATACTGCACAGTCCATCACTTAATTTCCAACCCTGATAAGTCAAGGTTTTGGGTTTTTTTAAATAAAGGGATGGTATTTCAGATCATGCTATGGTCTAAAGAAATCACATGCCTCTGTATACGAATGTAAACAGTATTACAGTAGAGAATGTGACCGTGCTTAAACCATGGCAGTGTTATTAGCAATGCTGGACAAAGATGAAAGTATTGTTTGGTTTTCAGATAATTTTCAAGTTTTGCAGATTAAAACACTATTATTGCTAAACTATATTTTTGGGCAACTTCATTAAAAAGTTTTATTACAGAATCAGAATCACAGAATCACTAAGGTTGGAAAAGACCTGTAAGATCATCAAGTCCAACCATTATAAAAAAAACCCAAAAAACAAAAAAACCCACACAATAAACCAACCAAACACCACCAAAACAAAAACCAAAAGAAAGCACACCACCCACACACAAAAAACCACCCACACCACACAGCACCATTACCTTTGTAAGAGCTAATAGAATATATTCTTATTTTAAATTATGTTAATTATTGTCATTGAGTTATATGTTCGCTATTAGTTCATTACATTTCTACATCTGTTGTGTCTACTAGCATTTTTTGAGAAGGGCTTCAGACTGGTGGGCACAATAGCTCTTTCAGGACTGACAAGTGCAAGCGGTGTGTTTGTGACATTTTGGGATGCTCCTTGACCTCCTGAAAGCCTGTAAGCTACAACGTAACCAGCAGTGAGCACAGAGTACTTTTTCCTCTCTTCTTTCTTGTGCCAGTTTGGCTGTGGAGTTAAGTTAGCAAACAGTCACAGTAAGATGACATTTGCTGATTTGAGGAAACTTAAGTATTTTTGTTTATGAGTTTGAGGAGAAGAAAAAAAAAAAGCTGCCCTTCAGAAAGTGACAGATGGTCCTTAAAGTTCTTTTACACAGAAGGAAATAATAGCTGCTGATTCCTTAGTCATTTAATGATTGTATGATTCATTTTCCTTAACAGGTTCAGAGCTTAAGAGAAAGTGCGTTCAAGTACTCTGCATAGTCAAGATTTCTGCATACGATTTCTTCTGTGGTCATCCATTACTTCACTAAGACAGATACTGTAAAGGTAGCACACAGCCTTCACAAGATGAGCAGTGAAGTGCTGGTTTGTCTTACAATGCAATATATTAACCTGTTTGTGTGGGTTTTGCCCCCACAACACAGACACACACACACAGAGATGATAAGTCCTTGGTGTGGTGAACAGAAAGGCAGCTATTACAGGAAAAATCTAGAAGTAGGTATATATTAGGATTGTTCAAAAGCTAAAAGAAGTAGCTCATAATGCATGGGTGGTTTTAATGCCCTGAAGACAGTGGATTATTTTCTATGCGATTGGGTTGAAAGGGAACACACAGTAGATGAGACAAATGTAAAATGTGGCAGGGAGTGAATTTAGCAAGCAACAAAAGTTTTTAATTGCTTACGTTTTCTAGCTTTTGCTTCATTTTTTGTTGTGAGGTTTTTTGTCAAGTGAATTTTCAGATAATCTGTTCATTTTAGACTGTGGTGAAACGTAAGAAAAACAACAAGAAAACAACAATCATTGTGGTCCTAGAATTATAACAATTGCCAACTCATAAAATCATTCTTATTTTGACAGAAAGTGAGATTTATTAAGTCATGTTACAGGAAGAGACGACCAAAAATAGTTTGGTTTTGCGAGGTGACATTAGGAATGCCGTTCTGCATGTTGTTTTGGTTTTTTTTTTTTGTTAGGAGACGCTTCAGTTGCTCAGAACTATGTATCAATAACAAGAAAATCTTTCCCTAAAATCACCCTGAACAGACTGTGTTCTGATCTTCCTCTCAAGAGCAGTGGTGTTAATCCTTGGTTGGAATTAAACACTGATGTCAAAAGAAGTACATGCATATTATTAGGAGAGTGCTCTGCTATCTGTGTTGTCAGTAAACATTTAATAGAGAGGATAGAGACTTTTTGTATTAATCAACTAACACAAAATCTTCCCACTGTGTTTGAGGCTCATTAATTTAAAAGGTGTCAAGTTTTTAACAAGATACACTTACTTGGCCTTCATCTGCAAAGAACACAAGATGTCAAGGATTTCTTTTTTATAAAATACGGTTTCACGTAGGAGCTCCATATTATATTCCTTTAAAGACTTGATCTGTAATACGGTGGAACAACTTTGAAGCTCTTCAGTTGCGCTGGTGGAAGCTGGGAACTTTCAGAGCATTGTAGGATTGAGTCATTGTGGCATTTGTTTTAATAACACACTTAGCCTGACATTTTCAACATAGCAAACATCAGTCCAAACAATAGGCTTTTGAAGTAGCCAAATGTTTTCTTCATGTTTACAAACTGGAAACCTACAGCAGTGATGTTGCGATATGTCCAAGTCTAGAGAGTACATCAGTGACTTTAACTGTTATCACCAAGTTAGCTTGCCCTGACTTTGCATCGCCTCTCCTCCCACTTCTCCCCATGCCCTCCCTGGCTGTCCCCACTATGCCCTTTGAGTTAGGCAGTGAGGTGGAGATGGTACAAGAGAAATGTGTTCCCTTTACTAGGGAAAGCTGACTGCTGCTTGTGTTCTCTTATGGTATTGCAGAAAGACCAGAATTGGTCCTTTGAATTTGGTGGGTTTCTGGAGGAGGGTTGTTTTCAGTAAAGGAGGGGAAGGTGAGTCTGGAAGTGTATGTGTTTATCCTAGCTAGGAAACATTTTCTTCTATAATAAGGTTGGCTAATGTTCCCTGACCTTCTTTTATGCTTAGTGACAGTGACATTCCCATTGGTTCCTCTTTCATGTGATGTTTTCAGACATCTATTTCTATTTTTATCAATCAGGGAGTAGCTTCTAGGCTTATGACTTTCAGCTGAGAGTAACTCATGCCACCCCCTGTGTTTGCTTTGA
Organism: Gavia stellata; assembly: GCF_030936135.1. Taxonomy (NCBI): domain Eukaryota; kingdom Metazoa; phylum Chordata; class Aves; order Gaviiformes; family Gaviidae; genus Gavia; species Gavia stellata. Next base: position 34,323,125 of record NC_082594.1, read on the forward strand.
TACAAGAGACTGTTTGCTATAACCACTCTGTTGTATCACAGGTTTATTGTTGTGATGAACAGATGAGCCAACTATGCAGTGGATTTGTTAATTTATTTTTAATGGTCCTAGTCTGTCTTCAAATTTTCTTGCTTATGTCATTGTTTCCCCCCTTAGTTTAACCAGGAAGAATACTTACCTCCAAGTGTTCTGATTTCAAATGTAGTAATCTATATGGAAAATAAGATGATAATAGGCATATCTAGCAATATAAGCTGTCTAATTAATTTTCACTTGCTTTTTCCAAATTAATGTCTTCTATTTTAATAAGAGTACTGTGAAATTAACTGTTGAAAACAGGCCCTCCTTGCACAATTTGACTGGCTTTTGTATCTGACTTGTTACTCCATTATTTCTGCTGCTTCTAGGGATGATCATGCAATTGTGCTGATTGATGAGTACCAATAAATTCCCAGTCCAAAGAAGTGATAATATTACGTAGATAAAGGAGACAAAAGATGTGAAGAATGGAAAGATACCAAAAACTGAAGTAGTGGTCTTCTACTGCCCTAATACACGCGTCTAGAAGTTGTATATTTAAGTTTGTGTTGATCACAGTAATCTCCCATTATTTTCAATGGAATCAAATAGGCAGGTATCTAAGAGACTGTTAGTCACGAAATCCTGTAGTGTGAACTAGGGGACACTGACTGAAGCTAGCAGATCAGTTCAATAAAGATTTTTTAAAAAAAATAATAATAAAAGTAACTTTTACAACCATGAACAGTGCATGTTCATGCACTGAAGTTGTGGAGGCAGATAGGATGAAGAAGTTCAGAAGTTCGGAAGGGGTTTAGACAAATTTGTGGGTAAACAGACATTAAAGCAAATGGAGATCTACCCTCCAGTGTCCTCCGAAGATATGATTGTGGGTGCAGGGAGAGTATGAGGGGAACAGACTACTGATAGTGGCCAGGCTTATGTGCTTTCCCCAAGGATTATCTCCAGCTGTTGTAATCAGAGACAGAACATGTAGCGAGATGGGTAGATTGAACGACCCAGTAGGGCATTTCTTAAGTTATTTTAAATCTTAATCTGCCATTGGAGGGACCTGTCTATCCATGCTGACTCCAAAATAAGCCAAGGGTGAGGTGACTGGTTTGGTCTTTGAAGTACAACTTTCAGGCGTGTTATGAAGTTAGGCATATTAATCCCACCCCAAGAGTCTAGGTGATTTTCCAAGGGCAACAAAGAGCAGCCGTAAGGGGACTGTTCCTAAAGTGTTACTAAATCCAGCTCTTCATGGTATCTAGGCCAATCTCTACAGTGTCACCCTTTCTGTCAGTAACTGAGTAAAAGAAGTTACTCTACTGCAGCTCTGGTAGATCTTGTTCTCTCCCTGATTTGCCTGTGAGGCGCCCTACTTTAGGTAAAGCACTTGTAAAAGTCTATCAGGTAAGTGAGATGTGTCCATTTCAGACATACAAAGCAGTAGACAGTAGCTTAGTTGCTGGTATTTGTTCATCTTGAGGCATGCAGGTCCTGTTGCAGATGAGAAGAGGAGACTTGGGTATCCTTCTGAGCATAAAAAATTAGTAAAATGTATAAAATTATGCAGTCTTTTGTCTTTTTTAAAAAAAAATGCATTGCAAATGATATAAATAGACTGTGATATGGCTCAGTACAATAATTTCATTCCTTTTTTCATCTATTGTAAAAATTAATTTTATATTCACTGCTTAAACCAGGTAATGCATTTTTTAAAACTTTGTTTTGCAGGTCTATCTTTCCTATCCACCCCTCTTTCAGAATAGTGGTCTTAGCTGAACCTCCTGTCATTGGAAGTAGTACCCAACAATGGCTGGGTCCAGAGTTTCTGACACTGTTTCTTTTTCATAATGTTCGATCTTTAAGCAAGAGTGAAGAAATTCAAGTTATTAAAGACATGGTAAGTACGTTCAATATTTTAGGCACTTACTGACTATCGCTTACTGAGCATGATTATTTCCTACATAAAAAATATTTTGCTATTCCACTCCCTACTTCAGCATAGCATAAACAAGTCTTCATTTTCAAAGCCTATCAAAGCATCCTGTCTGCTTATCTTTTAATGGTATTGATATAAATTAGCATTCTTATTGTGATATTAAATGATGCTGTAATAGAAAAATGTTCTTTGTCAAAACTGTATTCCTTTTTGGTTGACATAAAGCAACCACAGCAACTGTATGCTCATTGCATCTGGGTGTAGCTGTATATGGAACTTGCATATCTTGCAGTAAGATTAATATTGTTTTTCTTTCAAGTAGATTCCAAATGTACCCAGTGTTGTTGTGGAGCAGTTGTTGTCATTAACACACAAGCTTCGGGAGACGAATGATGCCACGGTGAGCCCTTTTTCTTTCTTCTTTATTTTTTTTTTTTAATTTACTTTCTCCTACTGTGACTTTGTTTTAACAAAGGCTGGGTGAAGCATGCTAAACTTCAGTATTATTTCAAAGGCTGCCTGATTGGAAAACCAGCCCCAGAAAATTATTGCTGGCAATTACTGCACTGCATACTGACTGTAAACTTTTTTGATTTATGATGTACATTTTTAGAATCTGCATAAGTAAAGCTTTTAGGAAATTGCCCGAATCCCAGAGAAGTCAGGCATGGTGTTGGTGGTGGGTTTAGATACATGGCTCACAGTGAAACATGCTTGAGGTGCCTTTTGAATACATATGGATATTATCATGTGCATCCAAATATTTTTTTGATTATTATGCTTCAGTCATTGGAACTTTGATAGCTGAAATTATTGGGGCTTTTTGGGCAATGGGAACTACCTAGCCATTATAAAATGCCAATGGGCAACAGCAAAGACTGAAAAAAGGGAAAACTCCAGAACTCCTGGCTGTGTTATTGCTACCGTCTATTCTATTAAAGCAGTCTTGTCAAAAAAAATAAGTTCTGCTGACATAGTAACCACAAAATTTTTAAAAAAGATACAGTCAAATCATGCTGAAAAGAAAGAGAAATTATTGCTATGGCAACTAAAGCATTGGATGTTTTTAATGTAACTAAAATGTAAAACATTTTTAGTGGAATCCAGCAGTTTAACTGAGATGCAAATGTAATGTTCTCCTTAGTTTTCATGATTTTAACATGGGTAGTATTTTTTACAGTATTACTATTTAAGAAGCTGAGAGAGGCTGTTATGCTCTTCTGAGCCTGAAAAAAATAGGTAAAAAGCTTGACTTTTAGGTACACCTTTTGGGACAGTGTTATTATTATTATGTGTTTAGCTTCCTACACCTAGTGTATAAATGTATTGGTTTTGACATGGAGACATACCATGCCTGAACAGAGCATTATAAAAATCCTTTCCAAATATGTGGATGTCTATAGCATCGTGAAATATCTAAATGAAGTATATGATGTTGGATAAGAAGTGAGTCACAGTACGGATCAAGGGAGAATTCTTGTAGATCAGCAGTGACATGAGACATGTTGGGAATAGCAAGCCTGTGCAGAGAGCCGAAATGTGTGCCTTAGGTATATCAGGCTATTTATAGAGTTGCCTAAGTAAGTAAGCCTCTGCCAGAGAATATCCTGAAATATTAACCATTGTTTGAAGTGATTTTGTTAACAATAGAAGAATACCTGTAGAATATTTGGCCTGTGGGCGTTGTCTGCGTCATCGTAATTGTTTGCTTGATTTACAATAGAATCTAGAGACCACAATCAAGATCCTGCTGAATTAGATGCCTTGTAGATCTTTGTAATAAAGATTGTCACTAACCCAATTTTGAGTTGACAGTTGTTCAATATAAAATATTTAAAAAAAAAAAAAAAGTTAAGAGAAAAGAGGAAATTTTGTTCCCAGAAATTTAACTGCCAGTTGCAAATATTCAGAAGATGTGATACAGCTTTTCCTCTGTGGGTCTGTCCTCTGTGCTTATTTATTCACTGCAGGATTTGATGCTACAGATAATTTAGACTTTTAAATGCCCATGTCCTTAGAGATTGGACATATCAAGGTGGTATACACTACCTCAGTTACTGTGCCCAGCTGCCATTCTCCATCAGTACAGTCCCGTAGGTTGTGACTTAGGAGGATTGCTTACCTTATTATACTTGGAAACCTTTCAGCTATTTAAGATACTTTTGGAAATAGAGTATCATCTCCAAAGGCAGCAAGGATGCTGGCTAGTGAGCAGGGATAACAAGGATAGAGCACTTACCTCTCTCCCTTGCCCATGCTTCACACATGGCTGAGTAGGTCTTGAAATAACACTCAAAATGCCATCATTTACATCACAGTGTCCATAATGCTGGGTGGTAAACTACAGTGGTTCAGAAGATGCTTCACAATCTTCCATTAATGAATATAGGAGGAGCAGGAGTAGTAATCTTTGCAGTTATCCCAATCTAAATCATTCTTGCTAAGAGCTACACTAAAAAATGCTTTCTCAGCATTCAAGAAAAGTTTTGTACAATTTCATAGAACTGATTTTTTTAAAAAAAAAAAGTTTTTTTTTAAAAAAAGTTAATGCCTGTTTGTCAAAACTGCAGCTTTCCATGGGAAAGAATTGGTGTTAAGACATTTCTCATGCTTAAAAATGACTAAGAGGGGAAAAAAAGGCTCTGAAATTTATGAAGTGTTGCTTTTCTGTTTTGTTTTTTTTTTTCCCCCCCCAGATGGCAAATTTCAGGGTTTTTTTTTTCCAATTGAAACAGCATAATATATTAAGATAATTTTGATGCAGTTAGAAATCGTTTATATGAACCAAACCAAAAGGTTTTGAAATTACCTAATTAAAATATTTCACTTGACCCAGGCAAAGCATGGTGTGACTTATCAGATCACGCTCATTGTTGTGTGTTTCCTGCTAAAATAAGGAACTTACTTGTATTAAGATACCTTCATCCGGTAGATATAGTTGTAGAATGATTTCTTTCTCAGTCTTTATAGCTCTCTTTAAATAAATGGTCACTTGTTTTGGGGTTTTGTTTGTTTTTAAAATTTTGCTGTATTTGTTTGAGGTCTGCCTTCCCAGGCGTTGAATCATTTTTGTAACTCTTTGCTGAATCATGTCCAGTTTTTAGCATTTACTTTAACATGTGGACAAGAGAAAAGGACACAGTGTTCCAGTAATGGCCTGCCCAGAAGGCGTGTGCAGAGGCGATACAATCTCCTTACTGCTGCCCAGTGTTGTCTTGTTTATACAACCAAGAATCCTGCCAGACCCTTTTGCCAGAGCATTACATGTGGAGCTCAGTTTGTGAAGAGCAGATGAGTTTTTAGGACATTGATACTTTTACAGTGGCTAACCTCCTTGTTATTGTTAATGTTGTTTAGTGTAAGGCTTTATATATCAAATAAAATTCAGTTATCAGCACATTTTTCTTCCTGTCGCTTATCAAGTGAAATTGTAAGGCTAATCTTTCGATGACATCATGATTTCCATGGCAGTGAATTACTGCAACAAATACAGAATTACAAGCTTGCAGATTAAAAAACACAAGCTGCTGTAGGAGGCAGAAAGCACCTATGAATTAGGAGAAAAGTTGAAATAATTCCTTTTGGATTACTTTTTTCTTCTGACTTGTTCATTTTAAATCCTTGAGATCCAGTCCCAGAGATCAAATAATTAAACTACTTTGTATTTTTTGACAGGCACAGTCACTGGCTTCATCTTTATCTACTCGACAACTATTGCGAATTTGTCGTCGACTGTCACAACATCCAGATGAAAGCCTTTACTATGCTGTTAATAAAGCCTGCCTTTCCAGGTAGAAATGCTAGTTTTGGTGGAAGTTCAAGAGCTTCTTGGTCAGTTGTTAACATGCACGATAGCTTTTAATGCGTTTTAGTAGATAATACAATTGCTCTCTTGCTCCTTAAAGTCTGTCATTTCTTTAGAAGTATTTCTGTGGTATTCTCAAACCTAGGAGGTAAGTAGAAATGACTTTGTACTCTTTTCTCAGTTTTATGAAGATATTTCATTACGTTATATAAATTGGGTCACCATTATCAGCATTACTTCACTGTCTCAAAACACTCAAAGTGGAGTTATATTGATGTCTAGTATGACTAGATGTTTGGTAGAGGCTTAGTTTCAGCTCTAAAAGCTGTATCTAGAAAAGTTACTAACATCTAGGGTTTTTTGTTTGTGGTTTTTTTTTTTTTTCTTCCAAAAGCAAGCAAATTGTAATTATCAAAAGTTTGGAAAACTGAAAGGGCCTAGTTTTGGAGACCTCAGAGCTTACTCTTTCTCCTTGGAACCTGGGGTCCAAGTGAACTGAGTCAAGAGAAAAGGTATTTCCAAAATGCATTGTTTCTATTGTAGCTCTTACTGGCAGCGGAATGAGGACATTCCATACTTCCAGTCCTAATCCATACTACATTACAACCCTGTTGCAATATTCGAGAACACTGAAGCTTTTGAAAATGAACATGTAGACACAAATGTAGTTCATTGCCTGTGGAAGAAGCTCAACTTCTCTCCGTAGAGATAGGGGAAATGTTGAAGGTTATTTGAGTGTGAAAGGAATAGACATTCAGGGTTTGGAAGTCCAAGTAAAAGTTCATACTGATTTTTAGATTACAGAAAATACTGAAAACGTTTTCCTTAAAATTCCTTAAAATACAACGTCCCTGTTATTTTTCTTCATTTAGGTTTTTACCAAACCTTGCCAGATCAGCTTTACATAAAAATCTGCAGGATTCTCATATTGAGACAAGTCCAGATATGAAGAAACTAGAGGAAAATGATTACACATGTAAGTTTCTGCCATCTTTTGTCCTGCTTTTTATGAACGTTACTCAGATGGTTGAGCATATAAAGGTGTATTAATTATCCTCAAAATTAAATGTAGTTTGCTCCAGTTATATCTCTTTTACTTTGTTCTATCAAAATGCAGTGCTGCTCTCAGTGTGTTGATTCTTTTGTATTGTCTGCTGTATTCCCAGCTCATGGAATTTTGTTCTCCATCATGTTTAAGTGTTTCCTGGTCTGTAAGATCCATGGCGTAGAGCTTTCTTGGGCTGCTTTTTTTTCTCCCCGTACCCCACCCTCCCCCACCCCCCTTCACCTTCTATCACTGATAACTACTCTTCTATAAAGTTACAGCCTTAGTTTGATCTCAATATTTCTCTGTTCTGTTTTTTACCATCACTTCTTTCTCTCCACTGTTAAAATCAACTTTTTTCTCATTGAAACACTTGTAAAAGTCTTGGGTTATGTTTTGCTTTCATTCTGGCACTCACTTCTTTGTTAGTTTCCCTTCTTTTTATTCTCTTTAAATTCTTGTGGTTGTTACATGTCACCTTTATTGAGCAGGTCTTTGTTTCTTTACCTCATTCGGCCTGTACTCATTTGCAGTAGCGTTCAGTGCTACACATATATTTCTGCTTCTGCCATTTTTCTCACTTCTGCTTTCTTATTCCTGTATGACCCCTGGTCTTCATGATAGCTGTATATTTTTTCATATCTTCTGTCAGGCAGCACACTTTCAGCAATTTGCCATTTTGCATTCTCTAAACTGTTCCTTTACTCTACTTTACCAGTGGTATCTCTGCCATCAGTCTGCTGTATGTTTATTCTCAGTTTTGTGATGTATTTGACTTCTGTGTTGTTGCTGTTAGATCTTTGCAGTAGTAAGCACATTTTTGGTTTTAATTAATATGGATTCTATGCATGTATATATAAAAATATATGTAAATACAGATATATTACTGTATCTATTCTATACAGTATAATATATATGTGCAGCCATATATATGTGTATATACATATATACACACATATATATGCAGCCATCCATGTATTAATGTATCTGTATTTGCATTTTTTAATATATAAAAGCTATAGATATAAAACAATTTGAACTCTTGACAGTTGTGTGATGCTACCTGTTTACCATTCTTTTTTTTATCTGGACACATCTCTTGAATTTTCTTTATGTTTCTCTGTTTCATACCATAAAGATAGAACGATGTAGAATAGTAGGTGAACAACTAAAAACATCTGTCTAGAAATTATGCTATTTTCAGTTTTACACCATATCAGATTAAAAAAATTAGTGGCAAAAATTATTACTGTTTTTATTGCACAATATTATTGCTTACATTTAGTTGTTGTTTTCCTAAGGACAGAATTTATGGTTCTTTTCATCTAAGAAATTTTTCTAATGTACTCTTTCTCTTAGAGCTGTAGTTGAAGGTTATTTGAACGAGTGCAAATTTAGCCAGTTTTCACCAAAATGTTAAATGTTCTGGCATTAACCCATTTGAGCAAAAATGCAGTGCTGAAAGGGCAAATCAACAGTGACTCTATACCGTTGGCCCTGGCTCTCAGCCGAGCACCCACACAACTGCTTGCTCGCTCCCCTCTGCACCCCACTCGCCAGTGGGACAGGGAGAGAGAACAGGGAGAAAGAGAGTGAGAAAACTTGTGGGTTGAGGAAATGTAGCCTAACGATATTATTGATATTCCAGTAATAAAATGAGAGTCTGAAATTTAACCAAGGCAGCGGTCACAACTTCCAGTGTTTCTTATGGTACTTTTACCATGAGATCACATATTCATCATTTATTGTAATAGACTGCTTTGCAATTTTAAAGAGAATACAAATTCATGATAATGCAACCTCTTCTTAATGGATACTCTTTCAAACGTTCTTTCTTTAGATAGAAATAATTTACTGCAACCCACAGCCTTGTTAAAATTTGTAAATCATTGCTCACAAGTGTTGGGGATTGATTGCATGTCTGCTCAGAGGATGCTGTAAGTAATGCATTTGCTTGTTTCCTAAAAATGTCTAGGTGAAGTAAACGATGGGATTCTGAAGATAGGATCTGTGACAATGCCAATTTATAACTCAACCGAGAAAATGAAAGTGCCTGATGTTTTGTTTTATGAAAATGCACAAGTAAGTATGGATCTCTGGCTTCTGAGGCACAAAAAGTTTGTTAAATGTGTACTAAGGTGCATGCTCATATATAGTAAATAATGTACTAACTAAATTTTAAGGGTATATTTCTGAAGTAGTTTCTTTGGTTAAAAATTTTTCTCACATGATTTGATGCACATTTCAGATGTGTCTTCACCATCCCTTGGTGAAGAGATTGTAACAATCCTGTTGAACATTCATAAAATATGAAGTAACAGTGACTGAAACTGAATTTTATTTAGAATGATTTGATCAGATGTTGTGTTGAGTGTTTTTTTTTTCTTTTTTTTCTTTTTTTGCTGCTGCTAGACTGATCCACTCTTAGGGCTAGATTATCAATTCCATCCTGAGACCATGTTTTACAGGCTTGTCACATGAAGTTCTACCTGCCTGTTATTAGAATTAACTCTGCATGTTTGAAAAGCAGGGTGAAGAGTAATTAGTTAATTAGTTATGGTTAATTGTTTATTAATTTATTTTAATTAGTTTAACTTATTAGTTAGTCATTGGTGTTAATTAGTTTGTAGTAGTGAAGAGTAAGAGTAATTAGTGAACATAATAAAAGGCAAAGACTTGGTGACTGTGGTTTTTTTGGTTTTGGTTTTTTTTGTTTCCCCCCACCTTAGAGGTAGGGTACCCCCCTACACACTAGAGGTAGGTGTACTGCAGCTTTCTTCTCCATCTAGTGTGGAAGCCTCAAAACTGACAGACATGGGTATTCTTAGCGAGAGAATTATCCTCTGAGTTACCTTTCGAATATTTTGCCTCTGAAAGGCAACACTGATAGCGTGATCTTGTGAAATATTTTTCTTTTAACAGCCTGGCGTGGGTTTGCTTACTTTTCCTTTCCTATTCCTTTTTCCTTCCTCGCTTGCAATTTCTCCACAGAAAGACTATGCTACATAGGTATCATCTGCTGAAGGTGATGACAAGCCATGCAAGGGGAATGGATGACAGTCTTCTTCATCTTCCCCACTAACATTTCATGTGAGATTTTGTTCTGTATTGCCATTTCAATAAAGGACTTAATTTGGATCTGTTGGAAATAGAAGTCCTAGCAAGCCTCAGGATTTCATCTGCATTGCTTTTCCCACCTTCTTGCTTATAGCTTCAGAAAACTGCACACAACTTGTGGTCAGATATTATGCATCTGTTTTATTTAGGCAACGTCTGTTAAAAATGCTGTAGAAAACAAACCGCTCTGTATCTGTCCCTGGTAGCTATGTACTCTGAATGCTGAAGGAGACAAGAACGAAATACCAGTCAGAATATCTGTTCCCGTTTCTAAATGAATTCTACTCTTATTTTCTGTATTGCTAGTTTTTAGTTCGGTATTCAAGTGCTGTAATGACCATTTAGTAAAACCTGCTGGAGAACAAATTTGATTTATGAGTCTAGTGCAGTACTTCCTCTCTGGTATCTAAAAACTATAGAAATAAACTGAAACAGAGAAAAAATACATCCTCAGCCCTTTGCAGTGATAGACAATGTAATGAAATACAGAACCACAGAATGATAGGGGTTGGAAGGGACCTCTGGAGATCATCTAGTCCAAACCCCCACACCAGAGCAGGTTCACCTAGAGCAGATTGCACAGGAATGCATCCAGGCGAGTTTTGAGTATCTCCAGAGAAGGAGACTCCGCAACCTCTCTGGGCAGCCTGTTCCAGTGCTCTGCCACCCTCAAAGGAAAGAAGTTCCCCCTCGTGTTTAGATGGAACTTCCTATGATCGAGTTTGTGCCCGTTACCTCTTGTCGTGTCACTGAGCAGCACTGAAAAAAGACTGGCACCATCCTCCTGGCACCCACCCCTAAAGTATTTATAAGCATTGATAAGATCCCCCCTCAGTCTTCTCTTCTCCAGACTAAAAAGACCCAAGTCCCTCAGCCTTTCCTCATAAGAGAGATGTTCCAGTCCCCTAATCATCCTTGTAGCCCTTTGCTGTACCCTCTCCAGCAGCTCCCTGTCCTTCTTGAACCGGGGAGCCCAGAACTGGACACAGTACTCCAGATGCAGCCTCACCAGGGCAGAGCAGAGGGGGAGGATAACCTCCCTCGACCTGCTTGCCACACTCTTCTTGACGCACCCCAGGATGCCATTGGCCTTCTTGGCCGCAAGGGCACATCACTGGCTCATGGTCATCCTGTTGTCCACCAGGACTCCCAGGTCCCTTTCCACAGAGCTGCTTTCCAGCAGGTCAGCCCCTAACCTGTGCTGATGCATGGGGTTATTCCTCCCCAGGTGCAGCACCCTACACTTGCCTTTGTTGAATTTCATAAGGTTCCTCTCTGCCCAACTCTCCAACCTGTCCAGGTCACGCTGAATGGCAGTGCAGCTTTCCAGTGTGTCAGCCACTCCTCCCAGTTTTGTGTCATCAGCAAACTTGCCAAGGGCACACTCTATCCCTTCATCCAGGTCATTGATGAATATATTGAACAGGACTGGACCCAGTACTGACCGCTGGGGAACACCACTTGTTACAGACCTCCAGCTAGGCTCTGTGCCACTAATCACAACCCTCTGAGCTCTATCTATCAGCCAGTTTTCAGTCCACCCCGCTGTTCATCTAACCCACACTTCCTAAGCTTGCCTATGAGGATGATGTGGGAGATGGTGTCGAAAGCCTTGCTGAAGTCAAGGTAGACAACATCCACTACCCTCCCCTCATCTATCCATCCAGTCATGCCATTGTAGAAGGCTATCAGATTGGTCAGACATGACTTCCCCTTGGTGAATCCATGTTGACTACTTCTGATAACCTTCTTTTCCTCCAGGTACTTTGAGATGACGTCCAGAATGAGCTGTTCCATCATCTTTCCAGGGATGGAGGTGAGGCTGACTGGCCTCATAAAATACATAGGTTTTGCCTCTGTGTGTTTGGTCTTGAAACATTGTCATGTTCCAGTGGAATGTGGCATTGCCATGGAACATTGCTGTTCGTCCACAACAAATGGCACAGGGATGGAAAGAATTTTTAGGTGATAGGCCAAATGCCACTTTCAGGGCATGCTTTGGGGAACATGGATTGATAAGGTTTACATGATATTGATGTGTCTACTTACAAGTCCTTTGTGTAAATAATCAGTCTAAAATGTCCTCATGCTTTCTAATACAATGGTAATTTAGGTCCTGGTTAAAAAAAAAAAAAAAAAGTAGTATCAATACATAGTATCTCTTGTGGGAAAGCTGTTCTACAGAGGAACTATAATGTACACATATTTGTGCAATTTAGGATAAAAAAAGAAGTCATCAGAAGGAAGTATTCATGCCTTAGCAATAAAATAAAAAATGTAATCAGTGTGTGTGGTAAAACTGACTTCCTAAAATTTATGCTGTATCTGGTCAAAGTTATTCTCATCAGTAATAAATTTCCAGTGTATATGCATGCCAGAAAATATAATAATTTGCCTTGAAGTCCTCTCCTTAAATTGTGTATTGAGTATTCAGTAGTCTTTTGACATGCCTGGTTAGGATTTTGTGGTATTAAGCTGTGTTTACAAGAGTTTCTTCCCCCACCCCCAGCCTCTGTTCCGGAGAGATTTGGAAACCTAAAACATCTTTCACACAGTTAGAAACTGAGCATTTCTGTGCTCAGACATTACAGGCAAGCTACTGATTTATGTTTTTTTAAATCAAGTACTAGAGATGAGATGATGATGTGAAAAAAAGTGTTTATCTAAGTGTTTATCTAAAGGCAAGCATTCATTTCTCTAAGTAGGTTGTCTGACCTACTTACAGATGACCTATTTTTACTAGATACAGTGGAGAAATATACACTACTTTATTGTGAGTAGTCTGCATTGCCACATTATCCTTAAATCCTTCCGATCCTTTCTAACAAATTGTTTGTGAGGAGCAAGATAACGTTAAATGTTTTGCAGTGTGTGTTATCTTTTATGATATTGGATATATGTAAAATATACCTACCTCAAGCACTTTGACTTCAATTAGGTAGTCTAATTTAGAAGTTATAAGTCACATAATAAACACTTTTAGACTTGGGCTTGCACTTTCCTATCCTTGTTTTCCTTGAAAATAAAGTTTGGTTAGAATACGGAAGTGTATTTGTCATTAAGCTAGACCTTGTGTTTAATCTTTAATAAAATAAATGTTTATAATTGACATATTCATGTCAGCTGCCTTTTATTCCCTCTGTTTTCTGTAAAGTTCTACCAGGATACGTTTTGCTTCCTTCCAGTACAATTGCTGGGAAATTGTCATACACGTATTAATGAAAGTTCTTACACTCCGGGTGACAAGCATTCAACTAGGCTAAAAGGAAACGCATTAGGAGTGATTACGGAGAATTAAGTATATTTAGGGAGATCAGATACATACAATCAGTTGGAGCAGGGGAAATACATAAGGAGAGTTAGTATTTTTGTTTCATTGTTTTAGTCACTGGGTAGATTGCCTCTGCTATTATTGGCCGAGAGACTCTTGCTATGAAATAAATAGCTTTAAGTGTAAAGTTCAAAAAATTTTGGCCCCAAATCCTGAAAGTAAAGTTCCTGTTGTACTACTATCATTAGTGTTTGCATAAACTTGAGAGTATAAAAATGGGTGAAGATTGTGTTTTTGTTTCTCTAGCACGTGATGGTAATGGAAGATATGCTAAAGGACTTTCTGCTGGGAGAACATCTTCTTTTAGTTGGCAATCAGGTGAGTTAAACGTCTCTTACAATGCATGGAACAAAGTCATTATTTAATAATGAAATTAAATCTCTGTTGTGCTTCATTGAAATAGTATTCATTTGTAGTACTGAGGTATTTGACCCATTTTTTGATTCTTTATCCATTAGTGTCTATGGGTTTTATGGGCACATATCTGTGGAAAATGTAAATGCCTTAAATGTTTTTTTACATTGCTATCAGAGTAAAAAGTCAAAATTTTAATAGCTATACATAACATCATTACCATTAAAATCTTCAGTTAATGGTTTTGGTTATCCTTCATGGCTATGTATCAAATCTCTCCTTTAAAATCTCCAGTGGTAGATAAGAGGTGTACACATAACTGTTATCTAAATCTTATTTATTCATAGCAAAGTATTAGTTTTCTCTAAAAGAGATAGATATAGATTCACTTTATTCTTTGGCCAGTGTCTTTGTTGATGGAGACTTTATTGGTGAGATCATAGGGGCTGTTGTGTTCTTTTAGTTGGTCATTGCTGTTTTGTGACACATTCTAACAGTTTATAGGCTCCCCAAGATGAGGTATGGGCAGGTGTTCTCCAGTTGGGTACGTTCGAAAGTCTTTGTTCTTCAGAACCATCTTGAACTATTACCGGACTGTTAGGTGACCTGAACAAAATTATTCAATGGGCTGAAAAAAAAAAGAGAGCTTTTGTTATTATTTCTGTATGTTTGAAGTGTTCAGGAAAGTGAATCTTCCCAAGCTACCAGGTTGGTTTTTCCCTCATGAAGTAATCTCCCTTTAGTTTAGCTTTCCCTTAGCAAGGATGCAATAATTTTCTAGCAGATATTTCTTTTCATGTTTTGCAGTAGCCTTTGGAAAAAGTCTAACACAAAACACTAATGGTCTAACCTACATGGCAAGAAATATAAAATGCTAATTGTTATTAATGTGCATATATTAAAATTACAGTGTACAGTTATATACAGTCTCATCAATCCAGAGTCCTTGTTAACAGCTTGAATTTACAAAGATGTTGTATTGGGTTTCCGTGGCAAGGTTTTAGTTGGGGGGGGGGGCTACAGGGGTAGCTTCTGTGAGAAGCTGCTAGAAGCTTCCCCTATGTCCGATAGAGCCAGTGCCAGCCAGCTCCGAAATGGACCCGCCGCTGGCCAAGGCCGAGCCAATCAGCGACGGTGGTAGCGCTTCTGGGATAACATAGTTAAGAAGGGGGAAAAACAACTGCACAACGGCAGCCAGAGCAGAGAGGAGTGAGGATATGTGAGAGAAACAAATCTGCAGATGCCAAGGTCAGTGAAGGAGGGAGAGGAGGTGCTCCAGCTGCCAGAGCAGAGATTCCCCTGCAGCCCGTGGTGAAGACCATGGTGAGGCAGGCTGTGCCCCTGCAGCCCATGGAAGTTAATGGTGGAATAGATCCACCTGCAGCCCGTGGAGGACCCCACACCAGAGCAGGTTGGATGCCCGAAGGAGGCTGTGACCCCACGGGAAGCCCGTGCTGAAGCAAACTCCTGGCAGGACTTGTGGACCCGTGGGGGACCTGCACTGGAGCAGTCTGTTCCTGAAGGACTGCACCCCGTGGAAAGGACCCATGCTGGAGCTATTCGTGAACTGCAGCCTGTGGGAATGACCCATGTTGGAGAAGTTCGTGGAGAACTGTCTCCTGTGGGAGGGACCCCACGCTGGAGCAGGGGACGAGTGTGAGGAGGAAGGAGCGGCAGAAACAACGTGTGATGAACTGACCACAAACCCCGTTCCCTGTTCCCCCTGTGCCGCTCGGGGCAAGGAGGTAGAGAAAAATTGGGTGTGAAGTTGAGCCCAGAAGAAGGGAAGGGTGGGGGAAAGGTGTTTTTTAAGATTTGTTTTTATTTCTCATTATCCTACTCTGATTTTGATTGGTAATAAATAAAACTAATTTCCCCGAGTTGAGGCTGTTTTGCCCGTAACAGTAATTTGTGAGTGATCTCCCCATGAGCCTTTTGTTATATTTTCTCTCCCCTGTCCTGCTGAGGAGGGGAGTGATACAGAGGCTTTGGTGGGCACCTGACGTCCAGCCAGGGTTAACCCACCACAGATGTTGTTCTTGAAACCTCTGTAGACTTTTGCTGGATGATGCCAGCTTCTCCCCAAAAGTTTTGTCTATTCATAAATAGAAACGAATCTACTTCATAAATGAAATAAGATCTATTTATTCTATTTCATAAACAGTGCTCTCTATGCCAGCTTCCGAGCTGGTATTGAAAATGTTATATAGTACAGATTGCCTGCGGGACCTGCTAGGAGGAAATAGCAAGAGTGGGCTGCTCCACAGGGGAACAGAGGCAGAGACAGTGTCCTTAATGACAAGGTTCGCAGTCCCACAGTGTCCAAGCAAGAAGAGCAGTTCTGGGGGACAGCAGCCATGGTTAGCCAAGTGCCCAGTGGCTTCCAGACAGGTCTGTGGTGATGAGGCAGGTTTGAGGTCAAGCTAGGAAGTCAAGTCCGCAGGTCCAGGCTGGGATCAGCAGGGTACAGGGCCAGGCACAGCATCGCTGCAGTGTAGGTTGAGAAGGAACCAAGGAAAGAGCTCGAGTGTAAATGCAGCTCCCATGCCATGGGGGGCAAAAGGGACCCCAGTGAGGCAGCAACACAGTGTCAGAGCTGACCTTCAACACAGGCAAGTAAAACCCTAAGTGGGGGGGAAAGAGATGCAGAGCCCGGTGGTACACTCAGGGTCCTGACACATGCTTCGTATCTTCTAACACTTTGGCAAAAAAATTTTGAAGACTATGCAGGTATGATTTTTAGAGTATAAGGTGTTTTCCCAGCAGTGGTATACTTGTCTTTAATCATTTAATGTGTGCCACATTTTCTCCAAGCTTACAAAACTCTAATTGAAGACAGTGTTAAAAGATGTAAGTGGGTTGAAGTATTGGAACATATTGCTTTGTTTCTAGACATCAGCTCAGCTGTAACATTAAGTTGGAAAATCAATTGATTTGCTGTGATTTCTCTTTGGCAAATCAGTAATACTTACAGGGTTTGGTTTTTAATTGCTAAAATACTTCTGAGTACTTCCAGGTTTACTCTTTACTAATTTGTTCCACTGTTTTTATGTGTGACTAAGAAAAGGTCAGCTGGCCTTTTCTTTTTGAAATACTGTTTTTAAGTTTGAGCACTGTATTTGCCATTCTGCAGTCTTTTAGGACCACAGCAATCATCCTTGATTTCTGTCGCGTTAAAGGGCAAGGCAATTTGGCAGGAAATAAACCCCCTTGCGTTCCAGCTTGGGGTGGCTAGGCTTAGATTCTGAGTGATGCCCAATGCTCTGTGTTGCAAGTCCAGTTGTGTTCAATGTATTGAACTCTCACGGTTACGGATACACTCGTAACACTGTACACTTTCAGTCTAGTCGCGTTCCATGAACTAGCACGGCCACACTTAAGGGATTTGGTGGCGTTCAATGAGAACTCTCACGGCTAGATTAGTGAATAGTGCAGTTTATTGAAGCAACAGATACACAAGTTCTTTTGGATTGCCAGTGATAAAATTACTGCTTGCAAAGCATGTGCAAATACCAAGAATATCAGTAATATAGCCTGGCTACAAACACATTAAGTTATAAAGCAGCTCTACAGAGATTTCTAAGTCTCCCAGGGAAGCACTCAGTATAACCAAGTGTTCGAATCTTACCCAAAGGTGTCCCTGAGGCAGGGAAGAGAGGCTCAGCCCGTCGACTGATTGCAGGTGTCAGAGGTGGTCTGCGATGGTATCTTCCCTGGCATCCTTCCTCTCTTAAGCCATTTTATATTATTTGTCCTTACAGGTGGAGCTTGAGTGACTCTAGTCATACATACCTCTATTGTAATTGGTGTAAAAGCTTCTCGTTCTGTTTTTAAAGGTATAGACTAAGAAAAATCCAGAGCGCAAGCTCAGTGAGGGGTGGTCGCACCTTGGAGGTGGGTAGCTTTGGGATAGAGGTGTGGTTTTTGCTATTATAATGAGATTATAATGAGCAAAGTTCACCCAAAGGATAGTATTCTGTCGAAAAATGACAGACGGTTGGCTCAGGGTGGTAAATATGCAGCTTAGGGTAGTAAATATGCAGCTTGTCAGTTCCATAGTACTTTCCAATTCCCGTCTTATCACAGAGCGTGGCCGTGGTGTCTCCACTCCGCTCCACCCTCCGTGCAGTTTCTCTTAGAGTCAGCACACCAAACTTCCCTGGTGTTGCCAACAGCTAAGGTTGCCTAGGGAACTTCTGTGGGATGGATTCCTTGCATATTTGCCACACTCCACCCTGAAGATTTCTTCAATGCTGCATCTTTAATATAAATTTAATTTCTAAGTTACCTCCGGCAATTATTCTACAATTTCTCAGGGATGATCACTAATCATTTAGAAATTGCTTGGCTAATTCCTTAAATATATTACTGTAAATTTCTGCAGCATGTGATGAATCCTGTTCAAATACTGTAAAAGCAACCATATTATATCAATATGCTTTCATGCTATATGTGCAGATACCTTCCAGTTGAAGATGTTAGAGTTTTCATCCTCTGTTTGCAAAGTGCATGATTAAAAAATAAGGTTTTTTTGCTGTTCAGTTACTTTAACAGTTCAGTCTGTAATAAGAAGGTAGGGTTTTATGATTGCTTGATACATATATCAGTGTGTACCTGTTTCTCATTTGGAAGAAATATATAAAGTTTTTGTGTGGAAATATGAAGTGCTGTTTTGAGTTCCTTTCTGTTGTACTTCTTGTTGGCGAATGAGTCAATCATGGAAATTCAGTGTAAATAACTGACAATTCAAATATTCTGAACCTAGGTATTTCAAAACGTATGACTAACATCCCTTTGAATGCTTGTGTCATTTCCTAGATATTTAAATGAGTTGGCATATACCTTAGAACATAATTTGCTCCATCAAAATGATGATATAAGTGGGTATCTCTATTCAACTGTGATTCAATGTGCAAGGCTTGACCTGTAGTCTTTCTTGTAGAGACTGGATTTGGTTTTGCTTGGTTGACTGAATGTGATTTTCCTCTTTTGCCTCTTTCGTTTTCATAACACATGTACGCACACAAAATTCCTGTTAGCTTAAGACCTCTCTCTTTATTTCCAAGTCTGTAAATGTAGTCTCTTTTGTGTATTCTTTTTAGTTAAGAGCTGCCTGGTGATAGTCCTTTTACCAAGATTGTTTTCAAGATATGAACTTCAATGATTAGTATTTGAATTTCAGTAAATTAGAATTAAATGATCTGGTGGATGTTAGGGACTGGCTTTCTTAATGGAACTGAGGAGAATTTGAAGACAAGTGTTAGATGCTGACAGGTATCTCTAGAAATGTTCAGCTTCTGAAGTAAACTACTTTATAACCCACTTCATTTATGTGTGTTCCCTGGAGCTTATATGGCCCAGGATTTCACAGAATAAATGTGTTACATGAAATACAGCTTTGTCTAAATATTTGTTTACCTTGGTTGTTGATTTATTTTGGATGCTAACTGGAGTGTGCTTCCATTTCATATATAAGCAAACAGGTTTCTTTGGATCCTTGGGAAAGTCAGTGGATAGATATGAATTTTCAGCTATGAAATAGCTTCCAATTAAAGGAAATGCCAGTACTTTAAATATGGCTTCTGATATTGCTTCCTGAATGACCCTGTAGTCTGAGCATGAATGAGACTATCTATGACCATCTGTAGTTTCTCAAAGCAGCTATGAAGCAGCTTCTTCCTTGGCTGAGAGTAAGCAACAGGCAAACAACAGCAAGAGTCCTGTTTAGTAAAGGTTACTTATTCCAAACTTTGCAGTGACTGTTTATTTAGTTATTACATATAGCTCTTACAGCTGCTTCTGAGTTTCATGAGACAGACTGGAGTATTTATTCTTACTACCAAGGAAAATTTTTCGGCTGTGTTTTTGTGAAAGTTTTCCTGATGGACATTGTGCAGTTCATGGATTGGCCACTGCTTGGTATCTTTTACTGTCTTCTTGAATTTCCTATCTTTTGGCAAATAGGAGAGAAATTATGCTAATAAACAGAATTTGTTTGTGTGGAAAAACTTGAAAAATAGCAGTGGCTGAAACACTTTTATTTTTTCTCTCGATTTTAAATTTTACATATAACATTTCCCAAATTGTTGCATTTGGAAGTTGTGTAAAGAGAGGTGTTTGTTACTTTCACCTTTATTGATCATAGGTGAAGTCTTGGCAAACATCAGCTGGCTTCGAAGATACCAAACAAAATATTCACAGTTATAAGGGATTTTTGGCTTTCTGGAGAGAGAGAGGGCTCACAGCCTTGCCAATTCAGAGTTATTTTATAGCGGTGAAGTTCTAAAACACCTAACCACATGTTAAACAAATTTGAAGTATTTTATTTGCATTATTTTTTTGCCGTAATTTATAGTATGAGCTGTTCAGATAGCTGATCTTGTAAATTAAAGAGGTTCTGTCATAGCAATGAATCCTGAACATTTCTGGGTTTAGGGCACAACGTACAGGAAGTATTCAATAACAAGTAGTGTTCATTTTGGTTTTAAAAGTTACTCTATTTTCATTCACTCTATAAATGTGGCATAACTATAAATATTACAAATATAGCATATAAATATGTTTAAAATACACTTCTACCATGACCTATCATGAGTTATCTAAAACAGCACAATTGCAATTCTGTGTAGCAGGACAGATGCAGTTTGTACCAGGTCCAGGAGTTCTGCCTTGCCTTGAGAACAGCATATAATCCCTGGCCAGGCCTTCATTAATGCTTCACTAGCCCTTATCCATTCCATAACGTCTTTTAAATAATACTTATATTTTATTTTTATTTAAGTTTCAGTATGTACAGCCAATATTCTTAGGTGCATTTTAGTCAGCGTGTGCCTCTCTGCTTGTCTCTACCCTGTCAGCTTTGGTGCACAGTGCTTGGCCTTCTACACTTAGGTCATCTGTTATAGGCTTTATACCAATTTCAAAGTGCAGAGCATAGCAATGAAAAGTGGTTGAGTGGACATTACTGTCCATATCGTATAAACATTACCAAAACTATGAGGAACATTCTCTTTGTTAATCTTCCTGAAGAGTGGACAGAGGAAATGCAGTATGCATTGGGACAACCTCATGTTCATCAGAACCATTCCCTATTTGTCATCTTTTGCTTCTTTTTCTCTTTCCAGAATTCTCAGTTTCTCTTTTGTCTTGTAGTTTTCTTCATTGGCAACCTTTACAGCTATTTCTAAGTATTTGGTACTGACTGATCTACCCTTGAAAATGAAATACTTGTCTTACCAGTATCCATCCTGCTTTTATGGTAAATTACTTGATAAGGACGATCTACTTAAGAAAAAAAAGACAAAAAATAATATATTTCTTCTCTTCAACAATTATTAGTAAGGCTTAATGGGTGCAGGACTTCCACATCTTATTTTGTCTTTCCCATTGCTTATGTTCTCTTTTCAACAAGAAACGCAAAGTTGATAATCAATAAGAATGATCAGACATTTCATTCAGTTACTGATTAAATTACTGCTGAATACAGGAAGCATTTAAATTTTGTCTTTCTTCATTTGATGGTGTGGAAATTCAGATTGTAAAAATTGCTCCGCCTCTACTTCCCCATGTACAAGGAAAGCACTTTGCAAAGTAATAAACCAAGCCTGTTCCTGAATAGCTTGCAGTCTAATTAGACAATGTATAGATAAGGGAAAATCAGAAAGAAATATGAAGTAGAATAAGAAGGAAGAATTCTATAAAGGTGCTAAATATTGTTGTTAATAATTTGAAAGAAGACCATGACAAAATCTCTGGCATCACTTAGTAAAAATGTTGATGTGAGCCCACAGTAAGTAGACTATCACAAATACATTAAAAGAACTTAGACATGTAATGGCCTTTTGGTACATTTGGTAATTTATTTCCCTGATAGAAGAATGTAATTTCATCCTTTCTGCTGCCTTTCTTTAACTGAGAGATCAACTTAAATGAACTCTTGCGCTCTCACTAGGAATTTATTTTATTTCTGAAGAATTTAGTAGGACAAATGATTGAGTCTGTCTTAAAGATATTTAAAAGGACATGCTTGAATACATCTTTTCTTCTAAGGTAATAGTAATCTTCTTATCTCATTGTGAAATTGAATTAAGTAGATACTGAGAGTGTAATAATATCAGTTACCAGAAAACGTGAAATAGCAAATACTTGGCATTTTAACTTTTCTAGAAATAAAGGACTTTGTTTTCCTACTTCAACTTGTGTAAAAATGGACAGCTTCCTCTGCAAGGCAAGAATGTACTATCCTAAACCAATTTTTTTATTATTATTATGAGCGTGAGCTAAATTGGGCCAAATACTATGATATTTTTTGCCTAAGGACTTCTGTGTGACACTTGTGGAAAACTTGGAAAATATTTCTCTTTTGCTTGCTACAGTCATAACAGTATGTGCACATATGAGAATAGGTGTGCTCTTTAAATGTGTCTCTGCTTACATTATTGCTTTCTGCCTTTACATGTTATACTGAAGAACCAGAATAAAAAAAGAATCAATGAATTGATTTTTCTTTCAGATGTTTCTTCCCACAGATTCATTTTATTGTAAATTTTTCATATGCTCCTTTCCATTGAACCACAATTGTCTTACCTTGCTGGAAATGTGAAGATTGTATTTAGCCTGACAGAGCTCTGAAGTAGGTCTAGATAAGCTTGTACAGTTTATGCCTTTTTCTGAATTTAAGTACTTAAATTCAGTGATCCTCTGGTAGCAACATCTAATGTCTGCTGGTGACACACCTTCTGCGATTATTGCACTGCATTATTCACATTTGTTCCAAGCAGGGAGTGATGAGCTTAATAACACCTGGAATGTTTGAGAGAGTTCTGTGTAGGTGCTGATTGTTGCACTGGTGATAACAGTACATTTTTTTTTTTTTTTTAAATCAGAAATGCATCCTCTGGTGTAAAAACAGCCGCCTCAATCAAAATGCATACATTCTTACAAATGTTTTTGTTGGCAGAAACAGGCAAGCTTGTGGGCATGGAAGGTGGTTCATTGCCAGACCCAGTGTTAGCAACCGTACATTAGCAAAAGTGTTTTAATTTCCTTCATTTTCATTGTTCAGCCATAAGTTTCTGTGACAATGATGCTATGAATATAACTCTTCCTATGAAGCCGCGAATTCAGAACTCTGACGTAAGGGTTCCATATACTAAAATTTAATGATAAGTTAAGATTGTCTTTCATTCCCTAATAACACAATTGTTAAATTACTTAAAAAATAAAATTTCCTAAGGTGAAAAAGTGATAAACTGCTTTTTTCACCAGTTTCAAAATTTGTTTCATTCTTTAGTGAAACAGGTGCTCTGCTATGCAGGATGGCTGGGTGCTGAAATGGAGACTGTGATTGCAGTGTCTCAGCTGAAGGGCAGGACTGAAGAGCACAACATGGCAATCTCTTTAACTGCTTCAGTATGATCTGCAAATCATTTAAAAGAAAATAAAAATGAGGCCGCATGGTTTATATTTTTTTTTAATAGTATTTTTTCCTGAGAGGCAAACTATTAATTTCAAACACTTGGGGTCCAGTTCTTTTGCACTATGACTTTATTGACTTTAGTTTGGCTGTGCAGGGGAGAAATTTGTCCCACTAATGTAATAGCTGCATCCTGAATTGTAAAATGTCTCCTGGGACTTGTAACAACCTTGTTTATATTTGAAACTGCAGTTACTGCTAGAAGATTAAGTCATTTTATCCTTGGTTTACAATGTCAGTTCGGAGAATTTTTAACTAAGAGATTATTTTGCCTTCTAATTGCATAATTTCTTTTCTGTTATTCATTAGTGCAGATACTTACTTCCCATTTTTCTATTTCAGTTGTCCCATATGTCTGATGGAATAAAAATTGTCTAATATTTGCTTTCTGAAATACTTTTATTCAGTTCAGCTGAAACACCAACACAGATGTTCTTTTCTCTCCAATTAGCATATGTTTATATTTCTGTTAAGTAGCTGCAATAGTGCGTATATAAATAACATACAGCAAGTGTTAATGGCAAACTGGTTTGTCCTCTGAATGTTATCTTAGGCTGCAATAATTGCAAATTATATGAGATTACATTCTGAATCCAGTCCAAGTTCAACTCAGTGTTTCAGTATGTTCAGAACTACATTTCATATGATTCTTTCTGCTTAAATAGTTGACTGCTAGCTGTGTGGGTGTCCGGAAGATCCAGCTTGATCCTTGGCGCTGGGTTCAGGGGAAAGGAGGGTGACTTCGTTGCCATTTTTGTGATTTCTTATTTCTGGGGTGCCAGTAACTTACTTCAGAGGGTTTTTTTCCAAAATGGGTTAGCATATTCCACATTTCTT
Source organism: Gavia stellata (assembly GCF_030936135.1). Lineage (NCBI taxonomy): Eukaryota > Metazoa > Chordata > Aves > Gaviiformes > Gaviidae > Gavia > Gavia stellata. The sequence goes on from NC_082594.1 coordinate 34,347,055, forward strand.
TTTCACCCGAAGAAGACTGCCAGGCATATTCTTTATCCCATGAAGGTCAGGCAAATTTGGAATAAACCTACTTTTCTTGGCCTTACATTAATGAATAGTACTTAAGGAAGGAACTCATCCAAGCTCTTTTTTGCAGTTTTTTAATGGTGCTAAAAAGCCTTCTGAATAGCTTTGGTCTCTTCCTTCCTTTCTATTATATTGTGCCTCCTCAGTGGAGTAACTGAGACAAAGAGAAGTGGTAACTTGTCATGAAGTAGGAATGTGGAGGAATGGAATCAAAGAGCTTTGACTTGAACTTTGCTCCAGCTACTGTTGCCAACTGAGGATTTTATGTGGTACACCACAGCCTCTATGAAGGCACATAATGTACTCTCTGAAGTAATTCAGTCTAGAACTTGGGCAACGTTAACGTGTTTATAATAGCTAAAATCTGCTGGGAATGCCTTTTGGCTTTGGAATACTGCATGCACCTTTTTAAAAAACGTATCACATTCTGAAATCGAGATATACTTAAAATGAAATAAAAGGAGATGTGCGGGGAGTCTGGCGAGGTGCACAAATACAATTGAAGAAATGGCAAGATGTGGTCATGGCACAGCTCTCATTGACTTCACTGTGTTACTTTGGTAACTGTGCTCTTTCCCTTCTCCGCAGTGGTCCTCCACCATGCTTGTGTCCTCTGAGCATTCTCTCAAAAGTGAGGTGCACTCCTCTTAATACCCTTGGTGATAACAGCATGGATAAAAATACGCAAAACCAGCTATTTAGTCCTCTTTCTATTGGAACGGGAGAGGGAGAAAAAAAAATAGTGGTGTTATTTTGTAGTTGGGAAAATATTCTTTTCAGGCATAATTTTAAGAATCTGTCATAAACATAAAAACCACACGCGCTTTCCATTAATGCACATGAAAGCCAGATTTTTTTTCAATTACAGTAACCACTTTGTTTGATATTAAGTATGTTTAACATTGATTCAATATGTTGATCTGTTTCGTCATCTTTGTACTTGTCACAGCTGGCTGGAGTCCCACTCTGCAGCAAAAAGGATATGCAGTCTACCTGGGATTGGTACAGAAACTGCGTGCAGACATCTGCCCAGTTGTCTTTAGTTCTCCTAGGAAAAGTAAAGGAAGCTGCTTTCAGCATGGTGTTTTGTGCTTGACATTAGGAGTATTCCTGTTTATTCACCCATTTATGATTTTAAGTATCTGACTGCAAGTAGTAGGAAACATATGGGAATAAAACTGTCCGTGTGCACTACTAGAGGATTCTTACCCTGTTTCTGGTTACTTTTGATGCTTCTGATGCAATTCCTGAAGTTGCATATTTTGCCCTGAATGGGTATGTTCTTTGAGTTCCTGGAAGAATCTGTTAGCACAACTTCATCCCCTGTTTCAAAGCAGTGGAGAACTGTGTTTCCAGTGATGGTTTTCAGAAATGACTGGTGATAGATATTAAGTGTGTTGCAGCTTCTTACTACACCTATGTGCAAAGCTGTAAATTCTTCTGAAGAATCAGAAGGTTCCTGAGTTAGCAGAGTGCTAACTTGAGTTAGCTTTCCTGTGTTGGACTCAAGTCTGCAGTAGAATCTATGTAGTTCTATTTTTGTCAGCTATTTTGTTCTATTTTGTCAGCTCTGCGGTATTTTTTCCTCTGCTCTCGTGGTAAGAGCTCTCCTTCTGTGATTTCAGCTACTACACATATGTGCACGATTCTCCATTCTCATAAATGTAGTCAGATGAGAGACTGGTCCCGTTTTGAGGAGCTTAAACAGTTTGCAATTCTGCAGCTGGCAGTTACCATCTTTCAGCTAGAACTTACAGTCATAAATGTCATAACTTGCAGCTCTGAATTCTCCTATTCTGTTTCAGTGCCAAGTGAAACAGATTAGCGAGTCTCCAGTTGGTTTAATCTAATCTCTTTAGTCTTTCTGTGGGTTATATTTATCTGCTTTACTTTACACGGGTGTGGACTACTAGATGCATTCATGCAGTCAAAGTGAGAATCTCAGCAGAGGGACAGTGTCTTGTCAAACAGCTGTTGGCTGGGTTACAGTTGAACTTTTCTTTCTACTAATTCTTTTTCTTTTTCCTTTGCAACCCTTGGCAATCTCACTATTATTCTGAGCTCCCAAGTCTGCAGCCACATCCTTGCAGGATGGATAAGAATTTCTGCATCTGAACTGTCATCTTGGTCTGCATCTACCTTAGCATTTTAGACCTGATCAGGAATGTACTTTTGAAAGGTATCTCCTTACCATAGTTTGATACATATCAAGGGGCGTATGACCTGGATTCTCTGGATGGAGAACATCCTCCAGCAGCACACCTAATTCATGCCCTCTGCTAATTCCTTTCATGGGACCAGGCTGGGATTGGGCTGAAGTACCAGCTTCTGAACCACTTGTTCAGGACACACCAAGTGTGAGCAACACCTGATTCACTTCATAAATCCACTGGCATTGTCCTGCACAGCTTGCTAATGCAGACATCCTGCAGTAGGAGAGTTATAGATCAGTTTGATCTCCAACCCAATTCTGATTCCATCTGGGCCTTTTTTGGTCACTCCAGTGGAACAGGGTTAGTCAATATTACCAAGGCTCTAATTCCACGTGACAGTTACAGGATGTTTCTTATGACCACCAAGAATTACCTTTTCCTATTAAGTGCAAGCCAACTTCCTAGCATTCACAGCCTCGCATTACCTTTGTGAAATAGATCTCCAGAGGTCCCTTTCAACCTCTATCATTCTATGATTCTGTGAAAAGGGCTGGAAAAAATTAGTGTTAGTTAAAAGGAGGCATTGGCATGCGTGACACAACTCTAGGGATGCAATCCTATTTCTGTCTTAACAGGAATAACCAGATAAGTATTTTGCAAATTTATATATGTAAAATAAAATATATATAATTAAATCGTGTTTGGAATTCTTTGATGTGGATTGAAATAGTATTTGTCTATAAAGGAATATGGAGAGTATTTTAACAGTTTAGGAAAGTTATCTTTTCTTTGTTTATAACTCTTAAATGTGTACATTTATATTATGTCTTAATTCTATGTTTATTTACTGCAGGGTGTTGGGAAAAACAAGATTGTTGACAGATTCCTTCACCTTTTAAACAGGCCCAGAGAGTATTTACAGCTGCATAGGTAAGGATGTGTTACATTTCCATACTTTGTGTTTATAATTTGATTTCCCATGTTTTAAAACTCATGTTTCTGAAGTTTAATTTGTTCTTACTGTTTGAGCAAAGACCCTATTATGGTAGGTGGCACACAGACCACAGGAATGTATCCGTTTTACAGGGAGAGGCAATAAGCTGACAGGTTGAGGAGGGGGTACAATAATCTAATGCAGTCACATTGCTTAATATAAGAGGAAGTAGAAGTCAGAGTGTACTGATGTTAAAACGTGCTCAAGAAGAGAGTAATATTTTGCTGTCATTTCTGGAGACATTTCCCTAAGCATGACATGCTGTGTGAGGGGAAAAAATTCAAAGGCGCTTGTTTGAATATATCACTCATTAGACAAGAAATATTTTACATAGTAAAGGTTTTTTGTTTTTTTCCTTTGGCACTCCTGCTAAGCACGTGCATTTCTTTCTCACCTATAAACATTTGGATTAGAAAATTATATTTTTTTCATATGCAAGCTAAAAAATGGACTTCAAGACAACAAACCAATTGAAAACAATTCAAAAGCTGAAATAATATTAAATTATCTGCTTGCTTTTTAAAACATGAACTTTAAATCAATAACTTGAAATAAAGACTGAATATCTAGAAGACTCAGTTTCAATTGAACTACATCCTTTTTCAGGTTCATTCCTAGTCTTTACCTCTCTGTCTTCAACTTCCTAGCTTCATCACCCTGTCTCTTTCCATAATCACTGTTTTGTAAATAGTGCTAATAAAAACGTACTTCTTTGATATTTTGCCCTTTAACAACACAGTCTCTGTAACGGTTTTTCTCTCACTTTCTCCCCCAGCTTTTTGTCTTCAAATGTCTTGTACTTGTATTCCTGATACTTGGATAGCTCTATCTCATCACTTTTCTATTGCTGTTTTCTTTTATACTACCTCTCCTAGACTTCCATCACTTCTTTGCGAAATACTGCATTTGTAACCTGCTACTTTCAGCTTTGTGTCAACTTTCCTGCCATCTTCTCTGCTTGGAGCAGCCACCTACTCCTTCTGGATAAAATATACTACCATTTTTTTAAATCCCGATTGTGTCACAAAATACTACAGTATTTCTGTCCTTCTGTGTGTCTCCCTGAAAAATTGTTCTCCGGTGAGGTCTGGTCAAGCAGAACAGTACTTTAACATAAATTCAGATAGCTCAGGAGAACGTCGTATGAGCACGATGTTTGGGGTTATGATGGGGATGTAAAATGTATTAGTTACAGCATGCTAGTTGATGCATCGCTAGGAAAAAAATATGTGCCTTTTTGTCTAGTCACACAAACTTCTCTAGGCTCTCTAAAGTACTGTTTATGGTTACAGGGTTTTAGAGACAGGTTGAAGTAGAAAATGATGGGCAGTCCTATGCAGTTCTACAAAAATAATTCCAGAATATAGAAAAATCAGAAATTTCTATTTCCTGGGTAGCACTTTGAAATACTTTGTGAAGAAGTCAGTCTATATAATACCTTGGTAAACTTTACAAGGTGTTTAAACAACAGTTACTATATTGTTAGTGCACACTTTTAGATTGCAAATCAAAATAAGAGCAAGTTTACAAAAAAACCTAAAACAGTTCACTACTAAGCTTTTAGATATTTTGTGGGGAGAAACGCGGTCAGTAGCTTATGGCATAGAGGTCTTTTATTAGAAAATATCCTAGAATGTGCAGTTCATCTTTGGTAGCCCTGGGTGTTTCTGCAGATTTCCTGGCTAGCTACCATCAATACCGTTAAGCATGCCAACAGGGAAGTATTTCTAAACATCATACTTTTAATGGTGTTCATATACCTGAATTACAGATCTCAAGAAATTGAGCATTCAAAGCATGCATTTTAGTTGATTACCTTGTAAGGGAAAGGAATACTATTAATGCTTTCTTCATGAAAAATGTGGAGGCAATTCAGTGTCAGATGAAGGTGGACATTCTCTGCCCTTTCAGAAATGTGTCTAACAGATGGTATCTCATTAGTCCTTGGAATTTTTGTTGCAGACTCTCTAGTTCCATTTCAACTAGTCTCTCTGGGAATGAGTGTGCACTTGTCAGCTGCATATCCTGAGGCCCTGAGTTTCTAGTGAGGTAGTGAATCTGTCAGAAAATGGCTGATGATGACATCATGAGTTCTTGAGTTTGCCCATATTGACTGTCACTTCATGTAATTAACTATAAAACAAGTAATATGCCTATATGTATAATAATGCCGATATGGAATGGGTGTTGCAACTGAATAGTATCTGTTCTGGAGTAGAGAGATATATCCTTAGCTATAGAATATCCTTGTTGGTGACTATAATTAAGATGTAGCCAGAGAAGGAACTGCTGGAGTGGAAAAAACTATAAGAGCTTTAAAATTAATCTAATGAGGATCTTTACTAAAATGTAGTGTTATGTAATAAATAAAAGTAGTGAATAAATAATAGACAAAAATAATTAGACTGAATTTCAGAAGTATTCTGATTTATGAATCTAATTGCCATTTTTCAAAAACTGTTTTTTTAAATGGTATTTATATTCCAGAAATGATTACTTTCAATAGCTTGTGAGGTAAATAAGGGGGAAATACACTGTGATGTAGTGTAGTACAATTTGCTATGCAATGTAATTGATGTAGGTGTCTTTTATAGAAGAATACCTCGCCCCTTTTACCAACAAACAGGAACAGAAAAGAACTAAAAATACCATTTAATCTGGTTTGGGTTTGGTTGTTGATTGTTTGGTTAGGATGGGGTTTTTTGTTTGGTAGGTTTTTGTTGGTTTGGTTTTTTGGTGTTTCTTGGGTTTGGAGTTTTTTTCCGCTGTCTTGATGAAACAGTATAAGGAGTTCTTCTGATCTAACACTACCTATGTTCAATAACATTCAAGCAGGGAATATTTGCCTTAGAGGCAATGAGCTATTACCAGGAGTAATTTTAAAATCTTACGTTTTATGTCTTATACTTCAAGATGATGAGAGGAGATAGAAGACAGAAAAAAGAGAGTGCTTTTCCTTCAACATCCTTTCTGACGTCTGTATTTACTTCCTCTACCACTGATTCACATGGGAAGGGTCAGCCTGACCTTAAGGTTTCGATTGTTTATGGATGTTATAAATCCTTTTCCTTAACCTTTCTTACAGCACCTCATTGAGAAGCTTTATTTTCTTGAAATTGTTAAGTCTAATAAATCATTTTTGAACCTTAAAACCAAAAACCTTAACTGGAAGGAAGATGTGATTAGATTTAATAAGGAAAGAATTTAAGAAAAATGTTTGCTTATAAATTATTCCAAAAGTTGGCTGCTTCCTCTTGCGTACTTCCTGATATGGGGAGTTGATCAGGAGTTGAACAACTCTCTGATCACATTAATTGTGGGGTTGTAGGACTCTTTCTGAAATGGGTCATTTGGTGTAGGCTCTGCACTAGGTGTAGGCCTCTCTCTAGGACTGCGCTTATGAAGCATCTTGCTGCTTTTCCGTGTTAAGAAAGAACTTTTGTCTACCAGGATTTCCCAGCCATTCCTTTCCTACAAAAGTAAGTTTCAGCAGAGAAATCCTAATGTTTTTTTTTACCCTTCTGGGATGGTTATCTCCATTTTATGCAACCAGGACACCAGCTACACATTACAGAACGAACAACAGTGTTACCTTGCTTAATATTAAACTTTAATGTTTTACTGCTTTCACCCCAAGTGTGCATTCATCATGCTACTAGAAAGGTGAAGATCTATGAGGCTTCTGCAGTCACAGGCCAATGAGAGATCTGTATAGAAATTAAACACATACCGGCTGACTTTCTAAGAAACTTTGATGCCCTCCAAATGAATGTAACACAGAGTCAAGAACTTGGGTTGCTCCTAAATGTGTGAACCTGGAAAGCCTCATCATTTTATGAACCTTGCTGTTAATACTTCTGCCATCTCTCATGTGAGTGATGTGGAAAGAAATTGCCAGTGGTTATACACAAAAATCTGAAGCTAAATTTTGTAGACTAAATTGTGGATCTATAAAACAAATTTCATTTAATCAGGAAAAAGATTTTTATGGAAACTGATAGTATCTTGCTTTAAATTACAAAGTCTCTTGGACAAAGAAGATTCCACAGAAGGAAGAAAAAAAATGTAAAACTTCAGAGAAGACTCAGGCAAGAACATGTGCCCTGTTAAGACTATAAAATCCTTCTTAGCACTGATGAGAGGAATAGATAAATATAAAAATGTAAGCTCCCAGCTCTCCTGCATAAAAACATCAGAAGAAAGTATCATGGACTTTGGACTGTTGGCTCCTTTGATGTGATTAAAGAAAAAATGTTTAATTTTACATCTCCTATCATCAAATTGGTAACTAATTGCACACAAAGAGTGGTTTTGATGGAGTAAAATGTCCTTTACCTGTCATTTAAACATTTAGGTTTGCATCTATTTGGAATTAGATCATACTGTCAAGCTGCTTTTTGAATTTTAGTGACAATGATTTCTCCTCCTTGAAGTTACTGTTTTTGTGTAGACCGTATTACAGAAGTGCAGTATTTATGCTTTTGTTTCCAATGCAACCTTGATTTATGGCTCCATTTTTTTATTTATTTTTTTTTAATTGTGAAGAGACTTCTAATAGAAAGTTTCCTAAAAGCTTAGGTTCTGACTAGGAAGATGTAAAATTCAGTGACTCACTTTTTATAGTAGTTTCTGCTAGTATAAATGAGGCACTAGGTTTTACATGCTAAATGCATTTGGATTAATATGTACATCAAGTTTTTGGAGTCATATGGTGTTATCTCAGCTTTCATTAAAATATGCTTCTAGTCATTAATACATGAGCTTAAAAAAAAGAAAAAAAGATTTACATGTAATTTGGTCTCATCTGAAATCTTAGTTTAGGGAACTAAAGAGAACTGGAAGAGTAGTGTGGAGAACACAACTCAAGACATGTGAAAACTGCCACTTCTGTTCTGCTGGGTTGGACTAGCTTTAAATCATGTAGCCAAAAAGAGCAACTAGCAACAGGAATCCTCTGAAATTATTATCTGCCATCATGAGTTGTGCTGCTGATTGCTCTTTAAGCAAACAGAAGCATCTCTGTCCTGATAATCCCTTTAAGAGAAATTAATTGTGGCAAGAACATCTGTATTCCAAGCAGCACATTTGCTTGGTTCAGGAAGGCACAATTTTCATTCTTCTGTGTCAGTACCTTTTCTTTAAAGTTCGGTATACATTACACTCCTTGATTTTTGAGATACTCAAACGCTGTCTGGACACAGCCTTGGGCACCTTGGCTCTAGGTGACCCTACTTGAGCTGGGGAGTTGGACCAGATGACCTCCAGAGGCCCCTTCCAACCTTAACCACTCTGTGATTTACCAATAATTTCTGCAAGGTAGCAGCTGGATGACCCCAGCTAGCTCTTATTCTAGGTATATTGTAGTAACATATCTTGCTAAATCAAAATTGTTCAGTAGACAAAAAAAAAAAGAAAAAAGTTAAAAATTAGTTTATCTTATCTTCATAAAATTAGATAATCCAGCAGTGGTTGTTCCATGTGGAAAGTCCACTGTCCTTAGCTGATGCCGAAATGTGTCAGTATGGAACAGCAGTTAAAGTTGAGAGAATTAAGAAACAGCTTCAGACTCATCATTGTTTTCAGAACAAGAAAAATAAGAACATTTTGTGTAATGAGATTAAGTTTGATAACTTCTAGAACATTTATTTATTGTTGTGATATGAGTGTAAATAATGAACAGTTGTTAAGCAGAAATTTCTTTGAGATGTCTTCTGGCTTCATGCTGTCTCAGCCATAAATCAGCCATAAGAAATGCAACAGTTGCAGCCCACCATCTCCTCTGCAGAGTGTCTATCACAGGCATTCGTCTACACGATTTGAAACCTTCAGGAGTGAAAAGTACTGATCCTTTTCATTGCGGTGGGAACTTGGTTACTCTCAGCTAGTGAGAAAACCAGATCCCCCCTGAGCTACTACAGATGCGGCCACGGAAGTCATGATAAGTAAAATAGTCAGCCTCAACTCTGACATCTTCACTATGTAGATCAGCAGTTATTTCGTTGTCTAAGAACATTGATGTTGCTTACAGAAAAAGAATCTTTTGATGAGTAGACTGCAATGTAATCTACATCAATAATTTATTCATGGGTTATGAATGGGTTTTCTGCTGCTTGGAGCCTCAGTGAATCTGCAGAAGATATGAAAAAGAGTAGTTCTGTTCAAGTGTTCTCTGTCTGTGTATCAAGAAAATAATCTTCTGGGAAACTAGTTTATTGTCAAAAAAGACAATACAAATCTTCATAAATCATATGACAAAAAGAGGGAGTGTTTTTTGTGTACAAGAGGTTGAAAAAGTTAGAAGCTGCTTATAAATACGGTTTGATGCCTTTTCATGAGAATAGAGAATGTAGGAAGTTTTCTTTTTTAGCTTTTAAAGAAAAGGGTTTGTGCCCTTAAATTAGCCATATTAAGTCTTAGTTTTCCATGTGATATCTTTTCTTACAAGTTGAGATAACTTGTTTTCCACTTTTCTAGTCATTAACATATATGCTAAAGCAATTTGGCTTTGTTGTAAATTTGATGTTTCACCACTGTCAATAGAATACTAACTGCTATAGAAATTCTATTTGTTATTTGATAATCTTACTATTATTTTAAAAGATATTACACTACTTTATTCTGTTTTTCCTAATGTTACATTTCCTTTCAAAGAATTTACCTATGGTATTGCATCTTCCTGTCAAAGTTACTGTGTTTGTTCTAGTGACTGATGATTGGAAAGTGTGATACAGGGTTCATTTTTAAAATCTACTACATTTTGTGTTGTGCCTTTTCTAATTCCCTAATAAATTACAGTAATCTGATGATCTTTTCTTCCAAAAATTAACTGAGTTTACATATGTTATCCTTTTCAAAATAAACGTAATTTTGCTGTGATCTTTAACAATCAAATTAATGGAGAGGTTTGGGGTAGGAAAATGAGCTTATGGTGTCCCTACAAGCAATACTTACTATGAACTGTCCATTAATCTTTAGATGTTAATTTTCTTTCCCTCTTTTTCAGCACACATAATCAGTATACAATCTAATTACCTGTTTCCCCTATTGAGATAATTTAAAACTACCCTTTCAACTTCATTGACTTCAGATATTTTAAGTTCTAATTTAGAAAGTTGTTTCAGAAGGAATAACTTCTTTGCCCAAGACACAGATGAACATCTGGTACTGTAGAATTATAGTATACTTGTTCTCAGAATTGCATTTGGTTATCTTCTCTTGAAAGAACATAGGACCATGTAAAACAATTGAAATGCTGATATAGTGCTGCAAGTCTGTTTTTAAAAATTAACAACCCAGTAAAGCTATCTTTGTGTGAACTGTTGCTGAAGCAAGTGCTGGTTTATTAGAGGAGTCCATTGAATATAGTGAAGAGGTGTCTGGGTTTATTTGTATGTTGGCAGCCACCAAAAAAAGGCTAGGTGATTTTTCCTGATGATTTTGAGTCATGAATGTGTATGTCTAGAATATTTTCTTTTAATGTTGTACAGTAACCTTATAGTGCGTGCTTTATTCTTTACACAGCTGAGGTTTGGAAATAAATAATAAGATGACATATTTTTGTTATGAAGATTCATGTTGTGAAGCACTGAATGTATTGGCTAGCATGTAATAGGTGTCTTTATGGGTTTTTACTCTTGTTGTTGTTTTTTCCCTTTTCTTAAATACATTTTCAGTCAATACAGAGTTGCAATGCAAAGCTTCCAAGAGTTCATGCAAGCTAATGGTCTCTGTTTCCAATGTTAGCTTTTCATAAGCTGTCTGACTAGCTCTACTGTTGGCAGATTCCAGGTGTTAGAGAGCTACTTCATTTGTCTTTTTGTAGGAATTGAATTCAGCTTAAATATCCTGCTGTGTGGCTGTTACGGAGAAATAGCTTAGGTTAGAAGACCCCGTTGTTTCGTTTTCCTGTAAAGTTGAAGTAACAGTTTCTTGCTGTTTATTCAGTGAAGTGTATTCTTATACACAATAAGGGGAGCTGTAGGGTGTGATGTTTCTTCATTTATGGATTTTACAATTAGGGTGAGTGTATTTCTTATGTTGTTATAACAAATTATGTGAAAACTTTGCATCTCATTTTAAAAGATGGATCACGTATAAGTAATTCTGTAACTTGCTTTAAGCATATAAGCTAAATTAAACATATAATTCCCTTTGGCCTTTGTTCTGCCATCCGCAGTCATACTGTGTAATGAGTACCTTTATACTCCAGGTAATTTCTTGGATTTTAAACAAATATATGTCCTGCTGAGTAGCTATAATGGCCTAGCAGAAAAAAAAATGGGGATTTAATTATCAGTGCATACAGATAAGTCAAAAAGGCTTCACAGTGTCATTTTAACAGAGAAATGAGACAGCTGATTGGCTTTTCAGATATTTCAGAATTTCCTAAACATAGTGGTCAGATCATGCAATGCAATGGCTGTATGATAGGTTGGCTAAAGAAATTTATTTGTAAATGTCAAAGTCATGCAAATTCTTTTGTTTGTTTTAGAATGGCCTACTCTTCATCAGGATAATCCATGAGTGGATTAGCTAACCAATTAGCAGCTTCAAATGACCCTTGGCCTAATAATTTTTCAAATACTCTTAAATTAGGTCACAGCAGATGGGTATATTCACATCTGATTGAAATGTAGTTGAGAAGATATGTATATCTATGTACCTAGGTATTTAGATAGATAGGTAAATCACAGAAATGAAGAACAACAATTATTAGAGCATATGTTCCGTGTATCTGATGTTTCCTTTCAACTACCATAAAGTTCCATTTGGAGAATAAGAGGAAGGCCAAACCTGAATCTGGTTTATCTAAGCTTGTTACCATGACCACCAACCCTTACAACACAAGGTTGCCTTCCATATATTCTCTTACCCTTTCAGCCTCAGTGTAAGTACATAGAAAAGCCAGGACAGTATTCTTCAGCAGTTGTCAAGATGGAGTAACTCCAGTTAATATGGATGTTTGTAATGTTAACTGCAGTCCTGACACTGTGTCCTGTATTCAGGCATAAGCCTCCCTGGGGACTCAAGTCTTAAAACAAAGCATTGGAATACCTTTTCCTTTTCTTAAGTTAGATGATAATGAGTAAATTATACAATGGATCAAGTTTTGTTTCAGTGTTTACATTTCAATGATCTGGGGAGGACAAGTGTTAAAACATACGATAAATATTTGCAGATGTGTCACATAGACAGCATTAATATTTTTAATGAAGAATTTCATGCATTGATTTCATTTCTCTAAAGAAGCATCTTTCAGCCAGGTAGTCCTCCAGATGAACTAACACAAATTTCAGAAGAAGAGGAACTTCATTCTCCTTTGTTCCTTAATTTTTCCTCCTGCCTAGTTTCAGCTCCTGTATCTCACCACAGGATATCCAGAATGTTTGGGGATTTACTTTCTTTCCATCTTTGCCTCCCATCCTGCCCTGTTTCAAGGTCTATCAATAGAGGTATTCAGCTCTTCCAAACAACTCCAAATTTTCATTTGAAAAGAGCCTGGGAGAAAGTTTCTGTCTCCCATGAATGGAATATGAAATGCTGAACTCTTTGATTGGATTTGTGTAGAGAATTCTATTCTAAACAATGAAATAGCTAGCAGGTGCAGTTCCTCTACTCCTTTTTTGGAGTAATTTTTTAAATTCAATTCTTGAATAGAATTCGGGTAAATCTTGAAAATTGACAGGGGCAGAATGGACTGAACAGTGTCTGTGGTTGATGGAAATTTCTCCTGCTGCATCTCATAGTTCTTCTCCAGAAAGAAGGCATTGCTGTCAAAGAAATAGTAACTGTCACAGACTAGTATGTTAGAGTAAGTCTATAGACCTCAGAAAAAGCTGTCTTTAGGGTAAATAATGCACCAGTAGCAAAAAATAAATAAAAGGCAGTGATGTGAGCTAATAAACAAAAAACATCAAAAGAATTCTAAGAAGTCCTACTGTGAATTGAGTGGTACTGTCACAAGAGTTGCTGAGTTTCACTAGCAGATCTTTTTTTTCCTTTTTTTTTGTTTTTTAATGGAGCGCTTGTGGGGACGGCTTGCTTGATAAAAATAAAAATACGTTCTTAGGAAAGACATTAGCGAGCTTTTCATATTTTTCTTTTACAGTCAGGAGAAGATAAATCAGTTCAGTTGAGTAGGATGACAGTATGTCAGACAGCTTTTCTCACTCTCTTCTACATTCCCACAGTCTTGCTTCTTTGTGTCAGAACTATTTTCATCTTGGGTGCCAAATGTGATGAAATTAGGAGGTTTTGATATTCATGTCTTTGTCAGAGCCTTGTTAATATTAAGATGCTAATATTAATAACTGAACGTGAATTACAGTTTTTAGTTCTTTCCTGTGGGAGTGAAATTCAACAGTCTAATATTTTGAGTGCCAGACATATTTTACATTTAGGAAAATCTGCCTATCGTATTGTTCAGAAAATTTCAGACTTAGCATATTTTTATTATTCTATATTTCAGTGTCTTTACATTTACATAAATCATTACAAAGTGGAAATTTAAGAAGGGAAAATCCCTAAGGAGGCGCATTATTTTTAGCCATTCTTTACTGTGTTGAAGTCATGTTAGGTTTCTGAAGAACAGAAGACAATGACATCTAATTGCATAGCTTATGATTCTGAAAGAAAAATAACATTTATCTGTACTAACCCTGACAAAATCATTCTTGTATACGTGGCTGAGTGTAATAGCCTAAGCAAGTACAGGAGTTTTGCATTCACTTACGTCATCAAGCCAATGAAATTAATATTTGGCTGTATATGTAGCTTCTCTAAGACACTGAAAATCCCCTGAAAGATTTCCTTAAAATATTAGGGCTGAATAACAACAAAGTAGAAGAAAGGAAGGAGCTACAGATAAAATAAGAAAAAAAAAAACAACTTAGAAGCTAGATTTAGGATGTCAATTGTTCTTTCATTTTGATACCTTCTACAATTTTTTCTGGCTTATGCAACTTTTATAATAGTACTTAAATAAACTGTAAACTCTTCTAGTGTTTATTTCCCCCAAAGATATAGTCAATTCTGTCTTCCCTGAAGAATGAGATCATCCTAAGGATTTGTGTGGGCTGCTGGTGATAATAAGCTCAAGTTAGTATTCCATATCAGGGGGTTGTAAGTAATCTCAGCAGAGCCAGGGGATTAACTAGCTCACTGAAAGTAAAATACACTGTTTTGTGTTATAGTAAGACGCCATTTGACATTTGTGTCTTTTCTTCTGTTGCCACCTGTGCCCATCCACGCCACCACTACAGACCTTCCTTTCCTGCCATGCTCTGTTAACTTTATTTTTTTCATGCATTGGCTGCTAAGTGCAAACTTACTTATGATCTGTAAAGCATCCTGTAATGCTTCATGTTCCTTTACCTTATTCTTGGCCTATGCTTTCCTTAGATTGTCCCATTTTCTCACCTTTCTATTACTTGAAAGAGATCACAGTTCAGGTTTGACAAATCCTTCCCCTTTTCTCCTTGGATTAATTCCTTAGAACATTTTTCCATGAATGATTTCTGACTATTTAGTAACCTGTGACTGTGCCTTTGTATACTCTAGGGTTTGGTTTACACATTTTAAAATTCTTCTCCATCTGCAACCATATAGGCTTGAACCAGAAATGAGAGCTGGTAATGGAGGTAGGCTGATACATACAGTCTGAGAGTTTAGTCCCTAAATAATCTGTGTTGAAGAAACAAAAGTCGTTGGTTTATTCTTATGTTTGGAGCCGTTATTGATTTGTCTGCCCAGCGTAGAAATCGGTAGACAAGCAGGATGACAATAGAAGCTTTGTTTTTATGTCTGTGTTAGGACTTCTAAGATAATACATTAATGCTACTGCTTATTTTAGTCGTTTAAAAAATTATATCTTGCAAGTAGATACAATATGAATATAACTGTTTTGGGGAGTCTTGCTGCTTGTGACAGGCCACATTTGACAGGGTTAAATGAAGTGAAAGCGGTCCCAGCTTTGTAACCTTTCCCCGCCTAGATTAAAGTTCAGATGAAGTAGCTAAACATTAAAAATCTGTCTTCCCGCCCTGTGCATTATTCTTGTGCATGGGAAATGCTGGGATAAATCAATCATGAGTTTAAAGCTAAACAAGAAATTATTAGTTATTAGGGACAGAAATCCTGCTGACAGCAGTTTCAAATAAAGGAAATGTGCATGTTATGCTGTCCGTTTAAAACTGTAATTGGAAGCTGGCCATTTAATAGTTCGCAGCAAACAGTACTGTGTTTGATTTCCTGTACCCATGGAGCTTATCAGAATATTGTTGGTTTTTTACAAGGTGTTAGAAAATTAAAGATAGAAATAAGGTGGATATTTGGAACAGTGAGTCAGCTTAGCTTAAGCAAACAGTTTTGTTATACAGCATTTGTGAAAGGTAAGAGATTTTTGTTGCATCAGATCTCACATGCAACGCAAAGGTTACCAACCTTACCTATTGACCAGCGTGTGGATCTCAAGCAGCATAAGTGAGGCCCTCCTGATGGGTTTTGTCACCTGAATAGTCCATCATTCTGTTGACACAGACTAATCCAAATTTCGAAATACAGGAGGAAAGGGATGGCATAGCCTACTTGCCCTAAGATTGAATTGCATATTGGATCTTGACTAAGGTTTTGGCAAGTTTTTCGTACAATTGGGAGGGGTTTTCCCTAGGTTATGGACATAATTTATATAGGTAAATCCAGTGTGGTGATGTCTGTTGCTGGACCTTTCTGAATTGCAGCTGGTTTTTATTTATCTGTACATTCAGTGGTGGTTGAAATAGATGCAAACAGTGAAGATTAAGGAATATTCTCATTACAGATTTTAATTAACACTATTTTAAATTTGAAGGAAAAAAAATCATTTGAGCAATTCAAACACAAATAGAATTTCAAGAAGAAATACTATGCTATCAAAGCCTCTGCCCCATCTAAGAGCTTGCACTGTCCATGATATAAACTGTAGCAAGTGCTAGTAAAAAATATTCCATCTGGTATAGTTTAGATAGAACTAAAAATAATTTATTTTTAGAATTCCACATGAGTATTTTTAGTCTTTTCTTTTTTTCTTTGTGATATGTGGAGAAGAGCAACTAAAACATTAATGATTTGACTACAATACTGCAAATTCCTTTTTGGTTCTTCTGGGGAGATTCCCCTGATTGTCATGTAAATGACAGTTTAAGCATGCTTAACTAGAAATAGTAGTAACAGCAGTAATGTGCCTACATGCAAAAGATACAGATTCACTTTTCAGTGTCTTCATTTCCAGGGTATATGAGAAATTGAGAACTACCATGAAAGCCCTGGCAGAGACAGGGATACTCACCTTTAACCACTAAGCTGGCACAGCATTGTTCTCAGTTCAAGTTCTTCAAGAATTCTAAAAAAAAGAGATGTTTTTGCTCTTAGAAAAAGAGACCCTTCAGTTTTTCATTTATTCATTTTGCATTTTATTGTAACTAAAATTGCTGTGTATTTTTAATTAATACTGTCTGGTTTTCCACATTTCAGGGATACCACTGTACAAAGCCTTACCCTCCAACCTTCTGTTAAAGATGGTCTTATTATATATGAAGATTCACCACTGGTCAGTAGTAACCTTTGGATTGTATATTTGGAAATGTTTTTCATTTAAAACAAGTAGTTAAACATTCTGGCTTTTCAAATAATTGACTTGATTATTTTCATGGCATAGTCAGTCACTGTGGTAACATTTAATTAACTTCGGTCACATTTGCCACGTTTGCTGTGCTGTGCCAAATGCGAATAAGATGATACAGTCTTGGGAGTCTGCATGCACAAAATGAGTGTGGAAAATAATTTAGTATTAACCTGACACATTCTAACAAGTAGAGTGGTATTTTCCTCCTTCTCTTTTGTAGCATCTCACACCTACCTGTTAAGTTGGACTCCACACAGCTGTTGCAGCCATTCTTTAGTTCTTTCAGCTACATGTTGACAGTCTAGCTACAAACTGCTTTTGCACTTCTCTGTCAGCACTCCAATTCATTCCCAGTCAGGCTCCTCACTTCCCTCCCTAGCACAGCCCTTCCCATCCCTATCCCGAAGAAGAGAAACACCCACTTTTCTTGTCTCATCTGCCTGATCTTCTCTCTGGTACAGTTCAGTCATAGCTTATCCCTGTTCCGAGTCCCTTTCTTGTCTTAGTGCCACCAAGACATCACTACTATTGACTGAGAAATCAGTAATGCACGTTTTTTTGGGGGGTTGTGATGTTTTGATTCTTTTCTCTTCTAGGTAAAAGCAGTGAAGTTTGGACATATTTTGGTAATTGATGAGGCAGACAAAGCACCAACAAATGTTACCTGTGTCTTAAAAACTTTAGTAGAAAGTGGGGAGATGGTTTTGTCAGATGGAAGGCGGATTGTTGCCAGTAAGTAGATAGAAAGCGTTTTGATCTTTTGCAGTAAAATGTAACATGTTGCTGGTTTTCAGCAATTACATTACTAAGTAGAGACCCAAAAGAGTCCAAATGGAAAAAGTACTTGATGCTAAAAAGTTAACAAGTAAAGAATTTACAGTCATTTTCTTTACTACTTTTGCAATAGCCACTAAGGTTTTCTTAAATGAGCATTCTCGTGAATTTTGCTGAAAAAAAAAATAATTAAAAAAAACCGACCTAAAAAAACCCAACAAACTGTAAGTTGACCTCTCTGCTTGTCATTCACCATAAGAAATAAAGATCTAGTTGACTGAATTACAGTCTTGGTTATGCCCATCTGCACAGTTGGGGTATAATTTGATCAGAGCTAGAATTGAAGATATGAGTATATCTAAGGTTGAATTGTTAAGGGTTTCATCTAATCAACTATTCCATAAGCTTATATTATTTAAATATATCCTGCAGGATGAGAGTATTTTGTAATTCAATGGAATTTAATTCATGTGAATTGCAGGAACTAAATATTTTTTATTATTTTTCAAAGGAAGACCATGTTTGAAATGCCCTCTTGATGTTCGTAGACACTGTACTTTACGCAATGAGTTTCTTTTTAACGATATTGGGAATGGGATGTTTAAGTATGAGTGGAGAATCATTCAGCACTCGCATGGCACAATACTTGAGTTTTGCTTGTCATTATAAACTGTAGGTGGGCATTTTTTAAAATATCTTGCTAGCCAGTCTCAATTATTACTGTAGTTTTTTAGAGGAGGTAAAAGGATTCCCAAACACCATGTGCCACTGGAAACATGCTGGAAGGGAACAAGTGGGGCCAGTCTGACTCATTTTGGAGAAACAGTCTTCACATGTGTGAAATTATGTGTCTGGCTGCTCACAGATTTTTGTAATAACCAGGAGGAATTTCAGTCCTGTGTTCCCAGGTTAGATAATGACAGACCTATATAAAAACACATTTTATTCACCACTGACTTCGGCATTTTGGTGAAATTAAATATAAACAGGACAGGTAGTCCCCACCCCAAGAACAGTGGATGCATTTTTATGGTTTTTAAATGAAATACTTCGATTAAATTTTCATGAAACAAATTATGAAACTGTAAAATGAAACCTAGAACTTTCATAGATGAATGACATGCTAAGAAGCTATTGAGCCTTTTTTTGTAACTGTTCTTCTAATTCTAAGAATGTCATAATTAGATTAGAAGTATTTTTCTAATTAATTTTTTTCATTTAATTCATTCATAAGCACAAAGCTTAAATATGCAATTAATAGATTTTATTTCTTTTCCAGATCGTGCTCATGTAGATGGGAGAGAAAATGTAATAGTTATTCATCCTGATTTTAGAATGATAGTTCTAGCAAATAGACCTGGATTTCCTTTCTTGGGTAATGACTTTTTTGGCACATTAGGTAAGTGATTCATATTAAGTGGTGATCTTTTAATAGAATTGATTAATAGCATAACTGTCTTTTATTTGTTAGATTTCATGAGGAAAAGGGCTCCTTATGCATATTGATACTTTGTTTCACATAAGACACTCGAGGTGAGATTCAGCTTGAAGACTAACATGTAAATTTACGTATCTTAATAAAAGATGCTTGCCTTGCAGTGAACAGCACGTTGTCTGTGGTCATCTGTGTTACAGCTGTTTTGTTTTATGGGTTCTGGACAAACACAGCAGACAGACAAGATGATAAGAAATCTTTGTTAATGAGCGTATTTTGTATACAAATATAGCAAAAACATGAGCTTTAAGCAACTTTATAACTGACACCAATGGTGAACACAACTGCTCACCATTTTTTTTCCTTGTATCAAGCAAGCCACTGGCCAGGTGCTGTCCTCTTCAGTACAAGAGATGGGAGCTTGATGGATGGTTCTTTTCTCTCCTCTCAGCAGTGGAGGCTACTGTCTTTTTTTCGTGTTAGCACTATGCTACCTGCTTCTTCATCCTCATTAGCCTCTCCGTGCACATGGCTGTGTGTGATAGGCCTTATTAAAATATACATATTTCACCAGATACTGAATTCATCCTAGTTTCGGGTAAGGCTGTCCAGATTTCACATCAAAGTTTTTCATATCAACAGCAGCCTCATTTCGGAAAGCTCCTGGTAGGTCCTAAAAATCCTGTGTTTCAGCAAAGATTCCTCATAGCTTCATCTCACAGCAAAAGTAAGAATTTACATTGCATAAGTGCAAGTGATGAAGAATTCATTGGCCTGTATAGTCCAGTCTTAGTATAAGTGGGCCTCTGGCAAGGCTTTGGCAGTGTTACACCAGGGCTATGAACTGAGCCCTCCAGACTCCACTGACTGTGTTGTCTATGTTAGCTTAGGCATTTATGTGCGGGCACCTTAATTTATGTGTTTTTATCTGTTAGCTTTGGCCGTAATGCTTATTCTGCAAGAAATAAAAACATCCTCATAAAAGCAGGTGCAAACCCAATTCCGTATTGCATGATAGCTTTTTGTTTTTCAGATGTAGTTCCCAGTGAATGGGCATTCCATGTAAGAGACTCATTGACTGAATTTCACCCAGCTTTGTTACCCCAAGATGTTTTAGTATATCCTATTTCTTTTTCATGACCTAATTTCCTTCCTTACATGGACCCTTTAAACAAAATTGATCATCCCAGCATTATTGCTTTTGGCCCACATGGCAGAGGCTTGGTTGAGGTTTTGGGGTTCTTGTTGATTTTCTTTTTCAAACATAGGGGCTCCTCTGCTTTTAATCGAAGTCCCTTTTCAGCAGGATCTGACCATGCTTTTGCAAAGTTTTGTACGACTGTTAAAGGACTTTTTATGAATTAATTCAATTTTACAGATTATATGATTGGGACCAATATAATGCAAATATATGGAAAGAATATCTTGCCAAATTTCTTACCATACTTCAGGACAGGCAGAGAGAAAATATAAATCCAGTATTTCCTCTAGACCTCTGGGTTTTCAGTAGGGCATTCCTGCATATCAAGATTTCCCTGCATCCTGTGGTGTTTTGGAGGTGTTCACAAATTGTTCCCACTCAACCTCTTATTCTTTCTTTAAAAGTTTTTTCTTTTCTTTTTTTCTGTATTCGAGTTGTGTTTCTTCTTGAAGTTAATTTCTCCCTTGTGATCACCTTCATTAAAATGACAGGAGAGATCTCCATGTTTCCGGGAACCTCGATGTTCTTCACAGCAAGTTTGTCCTTCACATTTTTCAAAGTAGGTTTTTTTTCTTGTTTTGTTTTAACAAGCAGGTATTCAGCATCCTCCGTAGCAATTCCTTTTCCGTTTAAGGTGCTGTATGAAACTTAAAGGGGCTGTTGTGATGCTATCTCTTTATAAATTACTTAACTGTATGCTTTTTTTCTTTTTAGGGGACATGTTTAGTTGCCATGCTGTTGATAATCCCAAACCACAGTCTGAACTGGCTATGCTTAGACAATATGGTCCTGATGTTCCCGAGCCGATTCTTCAGAAACTGGTGGCTGCTTTTGGAGAACTCAGGAGCTTAGCTGACCAAGGAATTATTAACTATCCCTATTCAACTAGAGAAGTTGTGAATATTGTAAAACATTTACAGGTACAGTACGTCAGATTTCATTAAAAACTTGAGTTCATCACTACTAATTTTTTAATGCTTGAAGGTTTTAGAAAAAGATGCCATTATTGTTTATGTATTTTTATTTCATTCTTATGAAAAGTTTTGCATTTTGAAGGAATCATCATATTCAGATGTTCAGATAGCCTGAGGGTAAGGATCACAGATGTACACAGGCAGATATTTTTTCTGTACGTTTATAGATGTAAAAAAAACCCTGAGAGTCTGTTTTTCTACTATGTGAGAAGATACCACATTCATACAGTGAACACAGTATGCAATGTTCATACTAGCCTTCATCATAAAATTCCATATTCAGCATAGAATACTTCCAGGACAGTGCAACATTATGCTGGTATAAAATTTTTGGTTTTAATAATTTCCTGGGGGAAGACAATTTCCTGCTGCATAAAAGTAACATCACTGGTGGAATTTTTCTAAGGAAAATGTTAGATGAATAACAGCTTAGCAAACAGGTACTTAGGATCCATGATTGCTTCCTACACACATTTTAACTGTAAAATCGTGAATTCTGATTTAATGATGATCTTTAAAAAAAAGATTACACTAGAGCCTGACTTCTATCTTTATAAATTGAAGGATACTTTTTGTCTGAAGTATTTGAAATATGAAGTATCTTAATGCTCTTTGAAATAGCAGTGCTTTTAATTTGTTCTGTTTATAATCATAAAATCAGTAATTTGTTAATTTATAGACTATTTCCTGAATTACTGAATACTAGATTGAAAACAAGATTAGTGGAAATATTAATGTAATTATTACAATTAGAATATAATTTCTCAAAAATTATTTGACCTACTGTACCCATGTTTAACACTGCGTAGTATAGTGTTAAACCCATAGTAGGGTTGCATGATGATTTTATTTTTGTGCTCATGAGCATATTCACATCCGTTCAGCCATATATGCAGATATTTAGATCCTGCAGCTTAGAATTACTACTTTTAAAAATCTTCAGTTCGTCTAGATTTCTGGGGAGGATAGATTTTTGTGCTCTGTGGTCTCTAGGCTGCAAGGAGGTCTTGAGACAAAGTAAATTGGTGCTACTATGATATCAATAATATAAAGAAAAAATAATGCAATCTTTATAACTTTGTACTAAGGGTTTAGAAAATTCAGACCTAAAAGCTGAGGAATCCACCCAAATAAACAGATAAGCAAAGTAGTATATTAGGATCCATTACTGGTTGATAGGTATTCGTTTACCAAACTGATAGAACATGTACATGCTGATCTCTAAACACAGTTACATTTGAAAGGAAAGTGGAAAAATTGCAGACTTGAGGAACAGTTGCTGTGCTGCTGAAAAGCTGGTGTTTTACGGTTTTTGTTAAATTAACTCCTTCCTGCCTTCATACTCTTTGGCTGTTCCAACCTTCCTTCCTAGCTTCTTTCCTTCATCATCTATCTCCAAGTAACCTGAAGTTGCGCTGTATTCTGTCAGCAACTGGTGTGGAAACATAGGATTTAATTATTTTTTTGTCTTTGAGTGTGAACAGCATCTAATTGAAGATTGGAAGAGCTGCATGGCTAATTGTCTTAAGGGCACTTACTCTCTGCTTCTGTCTCCTTCACTTAACCAGATTAGTATGGTCACTTCAACCAGGACACTGGGCACAGATCAGCAGGGAAGTTTCCCATCTGCTAAGTTTTCACTTCTTTCAAAGTCAAGTATAAATATCCAAATAGATCTCCAACATGCAGCTTTGATTTCTTCTGTAACATTTGTTTTCATGATCCCAGTCTCTTTGAAAGGATGCAACATTTTGTTTACTGTAACTTGTTTTTCAATCTGAGTGATAAAAAGGCTGGGAGTAGCCAAATGTAAACAATGAATATAAACATAATGGTTATTCCAAAGTAAGAAGCTTTTAGGTCTTCAGGTAGAGAAGAAAGAGGAAGGAGGGAAATGAGTCAATAAAATTGCTGGTCCTTAGGAAGGAAGGAGGGAAGTTAGTCATGTTGTTAAACAATTTCCCTTACAGCAGTTCCACAGCACCACTCTCTTTGTACTATTGTGTTGATTTCTTTCACATGATTTTGGAATTTTTTTCTTCTGTAAAAAAGGGTTGGATGTTTTGGAGAAAAAATTGCTGTTGATTACCGTTATCTGAGAGCACATCTGAGCATTGGGACTAGTCAGTTAAAAAAATATTCTGATTACTGTGACATCAACATATTATTAGGCTAATCTCTGCAATCTGATTAATTGTGGTCTTCAACGTGTAGGATTGCGTCTACAGTGTAGTTACAGGAGCATGTTCCCATAAAGATTATGCAAGTAGGGAACCTGTAGCAATTTAGTTGTAGCTTAGGCACTGCATTCAGAGCTAGGTTGCCTCTATACTGACTTTTTCTTAAGGAAAGGTTTTTTTGGTGAAGCTTGATATAGCAAACTAGTTTAAAGTTCTGAAACTGCATGCACAGGGAAAGTTGTCTAATGCAGGTGCCTAACTTGGTTGCTGCAACTATTTCGCCTCACAGATCATACAGGGAATTTGGGTCTTGTAGCTCTAGATTGCAGGTGACCTGAATATAGCCTTTTTGTCTTGCTCGCCTGCAGTTTTCAGACTGTGTCAAACATCAGAAGTATTGATGCTAACAGTGGCTTATGGGCAAGCTGAGAAGCTCTGGTCTTGCTCCATTGGGTTACCATATGCTGCCTGTAACTCCCAGTGCTTCTCTGCAATCTAACCGGCTAGTTTTCATGAGCCCTTTTGTATGTTGTTTTGCAGAGTCGAGATTCACCCGATGTCCCTGGTAGATGTAAATCGGGCAAGCCACAGTAGTCCAGATAAAATGGAAATAGCTTTTTTACTAACTCTGAGTTTGGGAAAACTGAGATTTTTCCGATAGGCCTTCTTTCTTGTTTGTATCTGAGATTGCTTTCTAATAGTAGGCACTAGTATAGCAGTTCACAAGCAGTTAATGGCTGAGGTACCTTCTGGCCCTGAAGTCTACTAATCATCAGGCTTTTAGACCTGTTCAGTAAGCTTTTGTGCTAAGATAGTACTTTCTTCTGTTCAGTCTAATCTCGAAAGGAAACTAGGCTTACCAAATCACAGTTTGTATCCCTTTCTTGCCTTGCTGTCAAATGCACATCAATAATAACCTTTTACCCTTTTGGCCAGCCACAGTGAATCTCAGTTACCAGTTTTCAAAGATAATTAGGTTTCTGCTGGTTTAATCAAAATCAGCGGCTATGTGACAGAGAGGAGCAGATTGAAATTAGTATCCCTGTGCTTGAAAAGGCAGGGGGAGAATTCAGCTGTTTTGCTTGGCAGTAGACGGTGCCTACTAAAGACACAAGCACTGGTTAATCAATTAGTATGCATGTCGCTAAGGATGAGCCATAGATGTGGTGCTTCTTGCCTTACTGACAGGACAACTGAGGAGACACACAGAGAGCTGGCAGCGTTCAGTGAAAAGGCATCCGGGACGTAGGGGGAAGCCAAGGGCATGGAGGAATGAGCAGGCAGAGAGAGATCTGTCAGTGTCATTGGGGGCAGGGTGGGCCTTTGGGATGGTGCTGGCAGGATGGGAAATGTGCAGGCATCTGAAGGCACTAGAATATTTAGGGAAGTGAGTTGTAGTGAGAACATAAGGTAGAAGTCTAAAACAAAAATCTGAACTCATTACAGACTGGGTACCAGATCATTTCTCTCTTTGTTTTCAGGGTAGTCACGGGAGTACAGTAGACCTCAATGTGTATAGCATATTTTAATTAAGATTCTGTATTTGTACTAGGAAACTACTATTTTGCTGATAGCTTTTAAGCAGACTGTAGCAATACATGTACTTATGGAAAGTTAGATCCCTAAAAATACGGATTTTTCACCAAGCCAAATTCTGTCACAACTCTGTATCAAATAAAGCATAACAATATATATATATATATAAAAAAAAAAAATACAGAATTGTTAAAAGCAAAACCTATGTTACTTACTATTGTAAGGAAAAGCCAAGAATCTAAGCTGTGAAAATACTCTAAGGTACACACAGAGCTGTTACTTGTAAGGGGAAGAATCAACAAATGAGAACCAGACAGACTGATGAGAGATCAATATTTTCTCCAGTAATTTGGTTTTAAAAATCAATAGAAACCAAATTATTTTTTTTTAAATGTTAAACTCAAACATTCAAACTTTTTTTTTGCTTCAAGTGAACTGTCATTGCCTTTCTTCAGTAAGCAGTTGTCCAGGCAGTTATTAAAAAGTGGTTGGATTTGTTCTGATTGAAGAACAAGAGCTGTGATTTTTTTTTTTTTCAATAACTGAAGTAGAGGGCTTTTTGACAAGTGGCTTGTGTTAAGAACAGGTTTTATTGACAGCAGCGATCAGTTGTACCTGAGGAAATAAATTTTTTTATGCTGTCCTACTGATACAAGAGACATGGAACTATTGAGGCAATTCATTGAGGAGAAGGGTGTAGATGTCAGAAGTTATGCAATGATTCAGAAAACCGTGGACATACTTGGAGACTACTAGTGAAAACCAGGTAATATTTGAAGCACTTGACCAAGGTTTCTGCAGTATCTAGTTCAGGGCAGGTAAAAGAGTAGGTCATGAGTGAACAGGATAGCTTGGTGCCAGTTTGTTGATTGTGCTTTGCGGTGAGAAGGGAAGAACACAGAAAATGCAGTATTTGTCATCATAAATCACAGAATCACAGAATGATAGGGGTTGGAAGGGACCTCTGGAGATCATCTAGTCCAAACCCCCAGCCAGAGCAGGTTCACCTAGAGCAGATTGCACAGGAATGCATCCAGGCGAGTTTTGAATATCTCCAGAGAAGGAGACTCCACAATTTCTCTGGGCAGCCTGTTCCAGTGCTCTGCCACCCTCAAAGGAAAGAAGTTCCTCCTCATGTTTAGATGGAACTTCCTATGATCAAGTTTGTGCCTGTTACCTCTTGTCGTGTCACTGAGCAGCACTGAAAAAAGACTGGCACCATCCTCCTGGCACCCACCCCTAAAGTATTTATAAGCATTGATAAGATCCCCCACTCAGTCCTCTCTTCTCCAGACTAAAAAGACCCAAGTCCTCCCTCAGCCTTTCCTCATAAGAGAGATGTTCCAGTCCCCTAATCATCCTTGTAGCCCTTTGCTGTACCCTCTCCAGCAGCTCCCTGTCCTTCTTGAACCGGGGAGCCCAGAACTGGACACAGTACTCCAGATGCGGCCTCACCAGGGCAGAGTAGAGGGGGAGGATAACCTCCCTCGACCTGCTTGCCACACTCTTCTTGACGCACCCCAGGATGCCATTGGCCACCTTGGCCACAAGGGCACATCACTGGCTCATGGTCATCCTGTTGTCCACCAGGACTCCCAGGTCCCTTTCCATGGAGCTGCTTTCCAGCAGGTCAGCCCCTAACCTGTACTGATGCACGGGGTTATTCCTCCCCAGGTGCAGTACCCTACACTTGCCTTTGTTGAATTCCATAACGTTCCTCTCTGCCCAACTCTCCAGCCTGTCCAGGTCACGCTGAATGGCAGTGCAGCCTTCCGGTGTGTCTGCCACACCTCTCAGTTTTGTTCTAAAATAATTACTTAAGGAAAGGGTTTGGATATATAGAGTATGCACAATTCTGGACATGTTTTGCTCTTGTTATCAAAAAGAAGACACGCTTGAAAACAGACTGAGATAAGGTCCTTCACACTGAGTACTAAGTAGCTTTACACGTTTCTAAACGTAACTGTGATGTATGTTTTTGTAAGTCCAAATATAAGACTTAAATATCTTTACTTTTAATACATTTATATATTTCTCTGACACTTGTGTTAAGTCTGTTTTTCAAGTTTTTTGTACCAGCCTTGCTCACTAATGGGGAAAAAACAATTAAGACTTCAACTAAAATACTTCTTCGCATGTTTATCTTCATCACTCTAAATGTGCCGGACTGAGACGGGGCATCCAGGTCCTTGTGTCAAAGATCTAGTATTTGAATGAAAAGCATGTGAGGAAAACATGTGAAGTTTAAAATAAAAAGATTCTCACTCCCATCTCTTGTCAAAAGAGGTAAAATAAAGCAGTTAGGTGGTGAAGTTCTAGGATATATGGTAATTTGGTGATTATTTTTTAATTTTTTTTATTTTATTTACTCCATTTACATCTTACAAGAGTGAGATTATTTTTTCAGATGTTTTATTAAAGAGTATCTGAAAAGGCTTAGTGATTTAGCTGTGTCAGCATGTTCAACTTAAACAGATGTTTTTATCAATGGCAAGTAAAATCTAAATTTTGCACAATATGTATTCTGTTTAAATTACCTAAATGTTCCTTTAAAAAATAAGCTTATTTAAGACTGAAATTATGGCTGCATATGTTAAGGTCCATGTTTATTGGAATCTGCCTTAATTTAAATGGGGGCAGGTACATTTTTGCTACTGGAGTTTCAGGGTAAATCAAAAGACAGTGGAAGTTACTGACTAAGCACTTGGAACCAGTTTGAGGAAAGGCTTTTCACACCTATAGTGTCTTCTGCAGGTGCCAAAAAAACCCTTCTTCATTTCAGTTTATTCCTATTATATGAGTTCAGTCGACTGCTCAGTCAACACTTTTAAGTCTTACTGGCTTCTAGGTCTTAGTGGGAAATGAGAGGCAGGAAGATGTATTTTCTTCTTGCAAAACAACAATAATTGATAGGTGTGGGAATATGTGAGCGGCGGTTCTGAAACCCAGAAGAGCACACTGGCCTTAAATCATAAGTCCAGTTCAGTAGCAAAACTTCCTTTGTTGGAAATAGTAATGAAAACTTCTTTTTTATGTACACAGCACATTTCAGGTAGTAGTCTTCACTAAGAAAACAAATGTTTGCCAATCTTAAGTGAATTTCTGTTTCTACTAAAATCCATTGTGACCTGAAGTAATTTTTAGTAAGCAAGCGGTGTATCTCTGCTTTTCTATATTCAATGCTAGGAATCAGGATTCTTAAATGAATTGTGTAGTTGAATTAAATGTATATATGTACTTGTGTCAGATCTTCGAGGTCAGCAGAAAGCAATTCCAAATTTAAAAAATACAGGCTATATTTAATAATATGTTCCAATGATTACACCATCTTGTTATGTGTAAAATGAAAACAATTCTTTAAAACATGAATGATGTTGAGTGGATGAGGGGATAGAGTGCTCCCTCAGCAAGTTTGCAGACGACACCAAGTTGGGAGGGAGTGTTGATCTGCTTGAGGGTAGGAAGGCTCTGCAGAGGGATCTGGACAGGCTGGATCGATGGGCTGAGGCCAACCGGATGAAGTTCAATAAGGCCAAGTGCCGGGTTCTACACTTCGGCCACAACAACCCCAGGCAACGCTACAGGCTTGGGGATGAGTGGCTGGAAAGTTCCCCTGCAGAAAAGGACCTGGGGGTGTTGATCGACAGCCGGCTGAATATGAGCCAGCAGTGTGCCCAGGTGGCCAAGAAGGCCAACGGCATCCTGGCTTGTATCAGAAATGGTGTGGCCAGCAGGAGCAGGGAGGTGATCGTGCCTCTGTACTCGGCTCTGGTGAGGCCGCACCTCGAATACTGTGTTCAGTTTTGGGCCCCTCCCTACAAGAAGGACATTGAGGTGCTGGAGCGTGTCCAGAGAAGGGCGACGAAGCTGGTGAGGGGTCTGGAGCACAAGTCTTGTGAGGAGCGGCTGAGGGAGCTGGGGTTGTTTAGCCTGGAGAAGAGGAGGCTGAGGGGAGACCTTATTGCTCTCTACAACTACCTGAAAGGGGGTTGCAGAGAGGTGGGTGTTGGTCTCTTCTCCCAAGTGACTAGTGACAGGACTAGAGGAAATGGCCTCAAGTTGCGACAGGGGAGGTTCAGGCTAGACATTAGGAAAAAGTTCTTCACTGAGAGAGTGGTGAAACACTGGAATAGGCTGCCCAGGGAGGTGGTAGAGTCACCCTCCCTGGAGGTATTCAAGGAGCGTGTGGATGTGGCATTGTGGGATGTAGCTTGATGGACATGGTGCTGTGTGGTGTTGGGTGGGTTGTGGCTTGTTATTGTTGTTGTGTGGCGTGGGTTTTGTGGTTTTTTTTTTTTTTTGGTGGGTTTTTTGATGATGTGTGTTTTTTATTTCTTTTTTTTTTTTTTTTTTTTTTTTTTTCCCCCCCAGGTTGGACTCGATGATCTTACAGGTCTTTTCCAACCGTACTGATTCTGTGATTCTGTGAATTGTCTCCTGCGTGTTTGTTTAATTCAGGTTTAGTGTCAGTAACTTCATTCTGACTTGAAGTAATGTACCTTCTTTATTTTGGAAACTAAAAAAAAGGTGACGAGCTCTTGTCTGAGTTGAGCAAAGTTACTGTTATTACTGTTACTATTAATTTTAGAATTATTTAACGATATGCTGTAATTTAACAGATATTCAGTAAAAGAAATTTGGGGGTCTTTGTTTCTTCACAGAGATTTCCAACTGAAGGACTGGCAAATGTTGTTCGAAATGTATTTGACTTTGACTCCTACAACAACGAAATGCGTGAAATTTTAATCAACACTTTGCACAAATATGGGATACCTATTGGAGCAAAACCGACCAATGTACAGCTGGCCAAGGAGTAAGAATAACATATATATATTAAGAAGACAGGTCTCTCATGATCACTTTTTATAGTGTGTTATCTTGCTGCTAACTGATTTAAAAACAACCTGGAATACTTGAAGTCAGTCTTCCTCTGGTTCAAATTTATATTCCTCCAAATAAGTTACAACAATATAAATTACTTTGATAGAGCATTTGCTTATTACTAATATTTAATCTTTAATGTCCATGTACATACTGATAGCTTGTATGGTAAACAGATATGTATTAATAAAGGGAAATACTTGTTTCTTCTCCTGTGTTTTTAATTGAATTGCAACTCATTTCTGTCGTGTTATTTATCACCTAAATCGGTAGCAAAAAAAATAGCTTGTCTTCAGTGGTAGTGGGATTTTGTCTTTGATACTCTCAAAAGGCTCTACAGAAATACTTCTGCAGAATAGGACAATGCATGTAAGCTCTAAGAACCTTTTTTGTATGTGTCTGTATATCACTATTATTCTTTAATTATGTTACCAGTTGACATATTACACCATATACATTTTCAGAGGTTAGAATCAAAATAGCTTTTTTTTAAGACTAAACTGAATGATGAAACGGATTTAACTCATTCTTCTACAATTCACAAATAACAGGCTTAAGTAGATCATATTGAAAAGCAATTAGAAAACTTACTCTGCCTTGAACTCTAATACATAATTTATTTATGGAGAAACAAATATTTCCCTTTCATGAAGAAAGCTTTGTGGATATATGGAAAATAGAGTTTGCCATGGGACATACATATTTTATATTTGCTGAGTGGCTGATTCTTAGGACATGATGTCTTGATATTAGGTGTCCATGTGTCGTTTTCTCCTGCTGAAGCACCACTGTTACCATATCTAACGTCCTACATATAGCTATTAAAAGAAGATTGGCAGTATAATGACTGTGGTGTACCTTTTAATTTTGATGACAGAAGAGTTATGTGCCTAGGGAACCAGTACTTGAGCAACTATAGCGTCTGTCAAATTGACAGGACACACTTGAAACTCTTGCTGTAGTTTCTTTGCTAAAAGTCACTTGGTAATTTCTGTTTTAAAGAACTATGATGTTTGTCATAGTTTTTGAGAAATTTGCAGTTTATATAATTTTTAGAAGTATTAGATGTGGGTTTACATGGGTGGATTGGAAAGGACTCTTTAGTAATGAGAGGATCAGAGGTTTAGGAAACATAGGAGAAAGATTGCTGTAATTGGGGACTGTTCAGTCTAGAAGAGAGAAGATAGAAGAAAGATCTGATCATACTGAATTAGGGATAGTCATCTCACCATTTTGAATCCATCACTGAGGTTTTATAGGACAGATTACACCAAGAATGACCGACTTACAAGACCCCCACAAGATGCTCATCAAAAACTTCAACAGTTGAACTGGCAGCTATGAGTGCATACTCTGTACACTGAAGGTCAAGAGGAGAAGAAACTACTGGACCAGTTTGCATGCAGTTGATAAAAGCAGCTTTCTCTTAGATCTCGCCATGCAAGATTGGGACTAGGCTGACCACTTGGCTCTGATGATCCAGCAATCTTGGTCTCAGTATCTCACTTGCATCCACCACAGCTGGCATTTCAGGTTATCCTGCTGCTCCATTCCAAGACAGCCTTGCTGTTGGTCATGAGATTTAACCCTGTGGAGCTTGTAAGCCACAGGTGGATCACCTTGAATTACAGGCACATCTTTCAGGAATGGTTTAGGCACAGTTGATTCTGCCTTGGGGTAAAAGAACATCTAGATAATCTCTCCAAATCTGTTCCAGCCCATATTGCAAGCTTCCGTGATGGACACATTGAGGTAATTGGGTGTGGTGTTTGGACCACTGCAGAAGAGGTACTTCCTGAAGCTGCTACATGTTTAGAACCAGAGTACTGACCTCATCTGTATTGTTTTCCAGGCATCTGAGAGTAGGATAATGGTGCTAATCTAGTCCATCCCATTTTCTTCAGAAATGGTGCAAGTTAATCTAAAACCTTCTTACCTGGTTTTTGTCATGATTCATGCCTCAAAACCTTCAGAGATGGAGTTCTATAACCTCCTTGTTTCTAAATAGCCTTGCCATTAGAAAGTAATCTCTAGACTAAACACATCCAGTTCTCTCAATCTTCCCCCTTTTTTAAGGCCTCTGGTTTGGTTGTTGTTTTTTTTCTTTTATGCTCCCGCTCTCCACTTGATTCATGTCCGTCTTTAAGCATTGTGCGTGAAACTGGGCAGGTTAGTTTCTGCTAGAGCTGAGTAGAGTGGCATGAGAGTATAGAATGGAGGTGTATTTCATGCAGCAGTCCCTTTTAAAAAACCCAGTATGTTTGCGTTTCTTGCAATATTTAACTCATGTCTAGTTTTTTAAACATGAACCTCCAGATCCTTTCTGCAGAACGCTCCATAGCACTCACCCCATCTTCGATTTACGTAATCAACTTCCTCCATGCTTACACTTTTTTTACTGTATTGTATTTTTTCACATTAGTTCTCTGACTTGTCGAGATCACTTTCAATTTTATGCTTGTTTTTCTACCTGCTTATAGTCTCTCACAAGTTGGCAATCTGAAGGTTTACTAGCTGTGATTTCTACAGTGTCCTAGTGACAGCAGCATACCCCCACAGAAGTCCCCTTCTGTGCTCCAGTCTTCATTTGCAAGACTTTTAAGACTTACTAGCTAGCACAATAAATTGCTCAGTTGTTCTACTAAGTAACGTGAAAACTAGGATAATAGTCCAAACCTATTCCACCTGAGGATGTTAGTCATACCTGCAGCAAAATCATTGCTATTGATAAGAATAGAAATCCTGTACAATTAAGAAGTTTCACAATACAGAAGCACTTCCAGGAGATTCTAGGACAGGAAATTCATTATACTGAAATGCTGACTCCTTTATACAGGAAATCTCTGGCATGTCTTGGATCAAACAATTTGTGTATCTTTATTTTAATAAGTTTTGGAGAAGTCTGTCTGTCACCTATTACTTCATCTAAAAGAAAACTTGGATAAATCAGAATTATTTAAATTGCTGCTGAAACATAACTGCTGTAAATATAGGAACAAAAACATGAGAGACACAAGCAGCACGCTACAATACAGGGTCTGAGGGTTGTATCCAGCTGAAATAGCAGGGGAAATTTAACAGACGGTACCACTGAACCTTATGGGAATTTTAGTTTAGGCTCTGGAATTAATATGCCTAATTTTGAAAGGAAAGATTAGATGATGTCTAATGACCAATTAGGAAAGAATTCTTCAGTAGTTGTTTTCTCAAGAGAGGAATTAATTTGTAGATGCTAGTCTGTTTCCAAAATTGATATCATATATTAGACCTGTAAAGTCATGCTTTACTTGGGCTTTTTGCATCCTTCAGGGTTTTTTTTCCCCCAGATAGGAAGGCACTGACATGTTCAGTATTGTCAGCTTATAACATCATGATATTGTCTGTATCTCCTGGTATCACCTGTTCAATAGTTTATAATTTTTATCAGTATTGTGTGTAAAGCAGATGGCTTGTCTGTGATGTGTTGCCAAGACATAGTGGGTAAAATGGATTACTCATTGTACTCATTATCTTTCTTTATGTACAATTACACTTTATTTTTTCCTGTTGACATCTGTTATGTCACATTTGTCTGAACTCATGTTAATCTGCCATTTTGGTGCACAGTTCAGACCATTTGCAATTCCTAGGTAAAACAGCATTCAGCTCTAATTTTGGCATTTAGCCTTGATGAAAATGCAATTCCATATTTTTCCTCCTGTCACTGTCCACTTCCAGGTGCTTGCTATAACTTTAATATTCATTTTATATGAACTGAATTTTTAATATGTAATGTAAACATGTAAATTTTAACGGCTTTAATTTTCTCTTAAGACTTTTTTTTCCCCAGGTAATCTGTAATTAATTGTTGGACCTGTCTCGTACCATATGTGTCTCTTGTCTATCCTGTGCATTTCACGGGAAGCAGCGGGAGGTCTGCACTTGACTGTTAGGGAACGGGAGGCCTAACATAAGACTGTTCTCTACTGCTTATGTTTTTAATCAAAAGGTATTTAAATAAAGTACAGAGATCTGGTTGGTAAGGAATTTTCCTGGTTTCAAACCTTATCTTACTTAAGTCCAAAAAAGTTAGGTGGGATAGAAGTCTCTTCAGCTAGATAGACCACAGGCTGTTACTGAAGTCCTTGAATAATACAATCTGTGCCAGCACTGAGCTGGTTTACAAGATCATATATTAAGCAGCTTTGTTGCCTGTCAAGTTCATGTCTGCAGCTGTACTAGTACGATAGCTAGCTGTAGAGAATTTGCATTTTTGCATTCAGCAGAACTTGTCTTACAAGATTCATAGCCATTTTCCAGTATGTTCTCAGAAAGCTAAATAAATAACTTTATAAAGCAGGTTCTATTAACTTTTTGAATACAGTTGTTTGGTGTTTTGTTGGGGTTTCTTAGTTAGCTTAAAATGAATTTATTTTCTAAAATCAAAAAGATACAAATGAAAAGAAACTCTGTTCTGTAGGTGTCACTTTGAAAAGTTTTCCAGCAGCAGAAGCCGCTAGAGAATTCTCTTTCGACAGATTGTCTCCCCTTAGACCGCTGTGTATGAAGAAAATCAAGGCTAAATAATAATTCTTTGTAGAATTGCCCCATCAACTGTAGGTCCTGTGCAATCACCTTTTCTACACACAGTATCTGCTTATATAACCATTTCATGGACAGCAGTGATCTTTTGAAAAACCAGGATGTAAAATTAAGAGTAAATAAACATAAAAAAAATTTCTAAATTTTCCTTAAGCAACAGGGTTTGACGGATCCATAATCAAAGAACTGATCAGGAATAATTCCTTAGAACTTGTTTTTAAGTCTTGGCTTTCTTACAAGATTACTGCAAACTGCCATGTAGTTTTTCTGTGCTAAAAACCCTTTCCAGCTTTTGAGGAAAGCAAAAATCATGGATCGCTCTGTACACTCCAGCTGGAGAGAGCAGTGTAGTTACAGCACCGTTCTTACCAGCCACTGCACTTTTTACACCCATCAGATCTCTTTGCTTTGCAGATTTTTGCCGGTGGTGGCATTTCCATAGTATTCTGTCTGCCTTTTATGTAAATGGTATTTAGTTCATTAATTTGAAATACAGCAGTGTGGCAGGAGCGCCTTGTGAAGCTTTTTTACTAGTGCTGTCACTTCAAGTTATTTTCAAAACTTGCTTGTTACTTCTAAGTCCTGGAAAAAGAAGATACTTTCCCTCCTTCTCTGTGTATCATATATATTCACTAGAGGAAAACTGTTAAGATGTGTACACATTTTCAGCGTGGGCATGTTGTTCCAGTCCTTCTGCACCCTCACTCTCTCCTGAAAATCATTCAGGAGGCAGACTGGTTGTAAGATGTTTAGTGCCACCAGCTTCTTTAATACTTTTAGTCTTTCTTAGACCAGGTTTTTGTGAGAGAGCAGTGAGATGGAGTAAAAAAGAATTTTCAGGCCCTGGAAGAATAAGATCCCTATTACTCTTGACAAAGAACTCTGTATTATGAATTCTGCTTTCTCTTTTATTCTTAAATTCTGATCTAGCTTTCCCTCCTCTTTGCTGTTCATGATGACTTGGTCTGCTGCCTCAGAGAAACTGTATCATTCAGAAACAGGCAAGAGAACAAAACCTCAAGAATCTAGGAGAAAGGAGAAATCAGTTTTCCTGAGGGAAGAGAGGAACTAT
The DNA here is from genome assembly GCF_030936135.1 of Gavia stellata. NCBI lineage: Eukaryota > Metazoa > Chordata > Aves > Gaviiformes > Gaviidae > Gavia > Gavia stellata. Next base: position 34,382,562 of record NC_082594.1, read on the forward strand.
TAGCTAAACAAATCTCCAGGAAGCTGAAACAGAGTGGAAACGTTTTGTTTCTTTGGGAATGCAATCTGTAATTCTGTTGCTATATAAAGCAGCGTATTTGGTTAGAGATGGTTATTAACATATGTTTTGTTTTAAAATTTAATAAGTATTCATGATTAGTAGTGAGCCTGTTGATTTCTAGGATGTTGTCCATGGGAGTAATGTGTAAGGAATTAAAACTGAAGTCCAAATCCTTGTGGAAGTTGATGTTCCATTGAGCTAATGAGAAGCAATTATTGCTGATTATAGGCTTATCAGAGATTGTGCTACTCGGAGTCACCATAGCAAAAAAAAAAATCATCTCCAGTTTCTTTTTTGCACACAAGACAGTTTTGGCTCAAGACATAACCAATGTTTTGCCAACAAATAATTTTGAAACCCAAAAGAAGCCCGAAGTAAAATTCCAGTTCATGGATAAACTGACATTTAGTCTAGTGTCTTGACTGTTTGCCCATTTTCTGACTGCGTGAATAAATTTATCTAAGAGTTGTGTGTATGTTGAAATAGCGCATCCTGAATGTTTTTTCCTAATGGTGTTGAATGTTGTAATCTACTATATATTGTACTTGCATTTTTTTTCGTCTGGCTTAATTTCTTAATTTGGGAAGAATCTAGCTGGACTAGCTAGGTGTAAAGAATGAAAAAATGCAACCTGAAGTGAGGAAGAATGCAAAATAATCACTTTTCAAACATTGGTATCTATTGAAACTCTTAACTAGGCAACAAACAGGCAATGAAGACTCTGCTGGTTCTTTGACTAAGAGAGGGAATTAATTAGGCACTTTCCTCATTACATGCCCCAACGGCATATTGCTGGCAGCTATCTATCTATGAACACAATGATCTATAGCATCCAAACCATTTTCTGTTTGCAAAAAGTGTCTTTGGCTATCTGACTGCCTTGGCAGATGGTCCAAATGCAGAATGGGAATGGAGGCTGAGTGACTGTCTGCCTGAGTACTGGCTTCTCCAGGTTGCTTGAGATTTGGTGTCAGTATACCAGTAAGAAATGTTAATGCGGCTTCCCTGCATGACTTGTAAAGATTAGAGGATATTAGTGTTCATTCCCTGAATTTTCCTTCAAGTTCTCGGTGGAAAAAAAGTAAAATTAAAATTCCCCCAGATTCATATATAGTCCAACTGAGGTTTTTTGATTTGGGATCCCTTCTTATTCTGAAAAGAATATCAAGAAGAAATGAAACAAACCTCTAATATCTAGAGGGGCCAGGTTGGTTGTGTGGAGAGGGGAAATAATTGTAACAGTAGGAACAAGCATCATCAGACAGGACAGAAGAGACCACGCACAGACTTTTAACAAACAGTCTAAGAGAATTGCCTTAAAATAGACTTTGGAGATATTTATAGAAACTGGGAGAAGGAATGTCTTCTGTTCTCTTGCCAAGTTCTGTAGCTGTACAATAATGTGCAATGATGTGTAACACAGAATGCACTTTTTCTAGGAGGTCTTTTTAGGAGCAACTGATACCAAATAGAAGAAACCAAAAGTGATGAGTTCATTAGCTTGAAGGTATTCATGCCAATTAATGTAGTTTAAACTGCTTTCAGTGGTTGCAGATCACTTCAGAGGAAAGAAATAAAAATTGTGTTGTTCCTATTTTGCTGTCAAGCTACTTTGTCGTAAACCAGCATTTTCTTTTCGTATATAAATGAGTTTTACTGTGGCCTGTATATTTCTTCCCGAAAGAAAAGGTACAGAAATGAAGAAATTAGACGAAGGCAAGCAACTGAGGCTTTCGAAGATGTCCCTGTCCTTTCTGTAGACTGTACTGGCCAGAAAACAATGGGATACTCTCATGTTTGTATTCCTTTGCCATTGTTCATGTCAGCAGCAAAATATATGAAAATAATTCATTGATCTTTTATTGCATGGTTAACTTTCCACAGTGTTTACTCTGCTTATTCTGCTGGTTTTTAGATGAGTGTGCTGCTGAAAGGAGTTCCTTTAAGTGGTACTATCACACCCTGCCTGATCTGAATAAAGCAAAGCAAGAGGTGGTTTGGCTATATTTTGTTACATGTCTCAAATAATTCAGTCTGGAAAAGTTTTTCCTTTTGAAGCCATATTACATGAATTGCTGCTTCTTTTATGATGTTCTTTAGGTTGTGATTGTATTAGTATTCCAGAAGGCTAAACTTTTTGTGATTTAAAGTGTAAAAGAAATTAAATATTTTAGCGAGGAAGCATTTTCTACAAGAGAATGTTCAGATATGTCTTGTTGGAAAAATGCAGTTGTTTAAATGATTTATTCCATATCAGTTGCTGGTTGATGAATGTAAAAATTCATTTGTTCCTACATTGTTTGACAGACTGCCATTACCAGATCATAAATTTATGGGCTACTGGAAAGTCGATCAGTTGGGGAATGCACGACAGAAACTGCTGTGTCCAACAGAAACTCAAAAAATAGATGTAAAGGTTTGTCTTTTTTTTTTTTTTAATTAATTCATATAATAACGTTTTATGTATTGGGATGCGAAGAATCTAAAATGTGATTCATTTATTCAGGACAAAGAGTCGTCCTTATTACGTGTTCTTGGGTTTTTTATACTGACTGGAAAAATGAACATTTTTGTATACCTGGCCCTCACAATGTGAGATGTGCTTAAGTTTGGTCAGAAGTTCTTGAAAAGAGGTTTTTATAAGGATATTGAAATTACCATATTTGAAAGAACTTTGCAGCTGTTTTGGATGCTTGGAGGAGGCCAGTTGCAGGCCCCAGATCTCAATTTTTGGATAAGATCAGAGGCTGAAAAGAAAGCTGTTTTCTGTTTCTATTTTGTATGCAGTTGAATTCTTACGGGTCTTTGGCACTGCCAAGTTTGAATCTGAACCTTTGGTGCAATTTGACCTGCAGCCAAAGCTTCTAAGTCCTTTTCAGCTTTGAGTTCTTGGCTTAACTTCAGTAATAGTTACTCCAGTTAATAAGGAAAAACCTGAACTGCTAATGTGATATAGCGGTGAGATTTAAACTTTATATAATAGGAAATGGCCATTGAATTTCTTTGAAACAAAGATACTCTGATTTTTTCCTTGTATGGACTGTGTTTTATCAGTACATGATACCTCCTTTATGCCAGTGAGCAGTAGTAGTTTAAACCAATAAAAAACTAAAGAGGAAAGGCATGATGGTTTCTATACTGTAAAGAAAATGGCAGTATGGACATTCAGATTGCTTGCAGAAAAGTGTTTCCTCTTCCCTTTTATTTATTTAGTAATTGGTCTGTTTCAATTGTTAATAGTATTAGCACTCTTGAAGAAGACATCTAGATTTCCGTAAAGAATGGTGAGTGAAATATTTCAGGAAGCCCTCATTGTTATCATTTGTTTTAGGGCCCTGTGTACTTAAATATCCAAGGATTTCCACTGGAACGACATGAAGCCAGGTCCCTCAGTTTTACCGAAGAACTCGCTTTTTGGACACTGCCTTTGGGTGAAGTTAACTTAGTTTGCGATGTCACGGTAACAAAAGGTGTGGTAAGAAAAGCTGGTAACTTTTGTAATGATCCTCAATATTATAAATACATTAAATATCTAGAGATTAGGAAGAACTAGGCTGTTGACTTCATAAGTGCTCGCCGATAGCCAGTGGCAGAATATAAAAGGGCAATATGAGGGATTTTAAGTATAATAACACCTCTTCAGTGCATTTACAACAGTGTGCATTTCTGGCTATGTTTGCAATGGAGTATAGGAATAATACTAAGAATTGGAATATGGGAATGGAGGACGTGGAGTATAGGAATGGAGTATAGGAATAATAATTTATCTTTTTGCACTTTTTTTTAACAATCTATGAAGTACAAAAATAATCAGCCACTGAAATGGGAGCATAACTTCACTGAGACATTGTGGTCTTTGTAAGGATATGCATCCTTCTCAAACTAAGAGAAGGATATGTAATTAAAGTAGAACACAGCCACAAAATTGCAAGTCTGTCTAGTTTTTATGTTCAACAGTGTATTGCTTGAGAAAAACAATTCTTTGACTTCTCCTCTCTCTCTAGGTCAATTCAGTTTTAATACAAATCTTGTAACTTGCAGAGTGCTGTGCTTTTTTTTCCTGTGCTTATACAAATTAAAATTCTTTCTCACTGGATCAAAGGGGGTTGCAGAGAGGTGGGTGTTGGTCTCTTCTCCCAAGTGACTAGTGACAGCACAAGAGGAAATGGCCTCAAGTTGTGCCAGGGGAGTTTTAGGCTGGATATTAGGAAAAATTTCTTTACGGAGAGCGTGGTGAAGCATTGGAACAAGCTGCCCAGGGGGGTGGTGGAGTGACCGTCACTGGAGGTGTTCAAGGAACGTGTGGACGTGGCATTGTGGGACATGGTGTGGTGGGCATGGTGGTGTTGGTTGATGGTTGGACTTGATGATTTTACAGGTCTTTTCCAACCTTAGTGATTCAGTGATTCTGTGAAGCCTGCCTTAGTTACCTGTACTACTTGTGTCCCAAAGTGAATTGCATCATTGGGAATATTCATAAATGTTTTTAGGGTTCATCACTAAGCATGTCTAAACTTTATTGTGTATTATAAACAGATCGCTAATGATCAGTACTGGAATGGTGCCTTTTCTACTTGTAGCCATAGTTTCAAATACATTAACAAACTTTTATGATAGCAAAACAGAAATTACATGGCTTTGGATTGATTTTAAGAATTGTCTGAAATCAGTCAGGAAGGTGCCATATATGAAAATGAAGTTTGCATTCATCCCATGTTGACTTATTAAATATATTAATTGAAAGGGAGGATGAGATAGAGGAGGAGGGAGAACCAAGTTTATAAACAAACAAAAACATCTGGGCAGATTTTGTGTATACTAGCAGCTGGCAGGTGCTGCAGTCATAGCTACACAAACATGCCTTGGACTACTTGTTTAAAGAGTTAATAGTGTTGTGGCAAGATTCTGCCTGTTAACATTTAGTTTGTATCAAGAGACCATTTCTCTCTTTATCTTCCTATGTCAACGGTGGTAATTTTGCTGTGCATTTGGCTTTGTCATCTTCCAAGTTTATGACATATATATTTCCAAAAGAGCAATGCATGATGTCAGTAGCCTTTCATTAATTTTATTTTCTTATTTCAGAAGAGGAAGCCGAAAACGTCCTTTATGTTACTACATGTAATCCTGTTTCCTTGTACTTCATGAGCATTTCTAGTAAGAGTGGATACTTTGTGGATCTTTATGACCTCTTCCCAAGAACAGTTGGAAATGTCTGGCAACCTTTTGTGACTGTGGCACCGCTGGGAAATCCACTCAAAGGTCAAGTGGTTCTACATGAAGAGGAGGTAAAAAAAATGAAAATACAGCTAAATGTTTAGTGATGAGCAAAGTAGTATCATAAGAGTAGGATTGCTGAGGAGTCTACCTCTGTAGATTGAAATAGCCTGGACAAGCATACCCCCTTCTGAATGTTCTCTTTTTCACTATACTTGAAGCTTGGGAGTTGCCTTCAGCTGTAGTTTTTATGTGGAGATTTTCCTCTTGTACGTTTTAGCTGGACAACGTCCTTTTGTGTTCTTGGAGCTGAGTTCTACCTGCTTATCTTATTTCTCTGAGTGACAGAGGGAGATTGGCCTTCATGGGAGAAAGGGAGGTAGTGAGTTGAGTTCAGGAGTCTCAGTCAAGAAGCATATGTTTGCAAAGTGCAAAGTACAAAGTAAGCTGTTTTATGCTGTGAACTTAAGTTCTGCTCTGATCTTGTCCCCCTTTTACTTTTCAAATAGTATATGAAAGAGCCATTTTCTGAGTCACAAAGTAAAATGTTGCTTGTATTTGCTGCGTGTCACTATTTTTGATTTGTTTTGTGAATCCTGATATTTCTTATTCTGTAACATCTGAAGTACCAAGACTAGAAAGAAGACTATGTAAGCCTTGACATCTAGTGTATCAGCAGTGCAAATTTAGAACCACTGACAACTTCAGTGTTGGTTTGACTCAAACCCTTTTTTTAAAGTCAAGTATTGCATACTTTCCACATACTTTCCACTTTCCATTACTATCAGTGAACTGATTGGAACATTTCCAATTCAAAACTTCATTGCCCGGGAGTGGGAAGAGACAACAGTTGATACAATGCTGCTGCTGTTTATTTTTTAATATTAATAGTAGTTTATATTGTTACCTACCAGTCATAGTGGTTTGACATGGACATTTAATCTGGTCATTATTGTTGGTTGGTTTTTCCTTTTCCTTTTGTTGTTCTGAATTTCTTCTGCCTGTTTTTCAGTAGGTGAGAGACTCCAGTCTGGAAGAAACTTTCCTACACTGAGTTGGGGTATTAAGTAGTTTTCAGTCATTTCATAACTAGTGTCTCTGCGATACTGTTGTTCAGAATGTTTGTCAAGTGTTGACGCCACTTTCTGGTCTCAAACACTACAGTTAAGCTCGATGCCTTATGAGAAACACAATTCTTCCGCCTTTAGTGGAACTGTCGATGTCTTCTTTAGCTTTGCCTTGGACACTTTCAAATGCCAGCTGGAAAAAATACGATTCTGAAGTTACCTGCTTGTGGTGATTGCCTGTGCAGTTGTCTTGAACAGCTATAGAAGTACCATTTAGGCTATTTTGAGATGCACATAAGATATTTCTTAGGTTCTAAACTATCCTTGGCCTTTTTTGGCAAAGTCAATGCAGGAAACTGTAAAACAGATGGCAGTCTATCTCCTGTCTAAGAATGTTTAGAATGTCTCATGCTTTTTAATATAAAGCCCAGCAATATTCTTTGCTTTCCAAGTCTCTGAAGTTCCTACCATGAAAATAATTGTCCTGCTAGTTGTGTTTTTAACCAAATCACAGTAACATTTGGTGTCAGCAATGAAGTTTTTATCAAAGGTTCATCCATGAAGCTTTAGCTAGTTAAGTCTGTGACTGGTTTTGCCTGTCCTTGTGGAATATTTTTTTCAGTGACAGTATGAATTAAACTCTGAAATAAAGTTTGTTCTGTGGAGAGACTATGGTTGCTCAGTGCCCCTTTCCAGATGACTTCAATCGAGCTGTAACCTCATGGTTTTCTCTGGCAAAGCTTAAATATTGCCAGTTTCAGTCTTGCCTTTCCTAGCAAGTGCTACAGGTGAACAAATCCTGTCTGAAAATAAGCCTGCTTTGCACTGCTGGAAAATAATACAGAATTACAATATTCTGAATGCTTTGTGTTGTCTTAGGACTTTTTACATAGTGTTAACATTAAGATAAACCTTACTCATTGAGTGTGAAAATATGTTTCATTAAACTACGAACTTGGTTGCAAAAAGTGGTTGTTTACCTAGGACACCATTCAAAAGTAATTTTAGACTTTTTGAGGAACTTAAGTAAGCATCTTGCACAGAAAAAATTATGAAAAAGGATTCTCTTGTGTATTGCATGTTCGTGTCCATGGACTGACTACCTTAGTAATTTATTTGGGATTGGTTTTTAAATGAGGCACTGAAGCACAGGTCAGACGAATGCTACTGTTGTAGTCTTCACAGCCACTGCTATCCTTCCTTATGTTAGGGCTCATGTGTTAGGATCTCTGCATTTCTAGTTCCCACTAAATCAAAAAAGGGTTTCTGATGCAGTTTAATTTTTCCACGTAGAGCTTAGGTTTTATTCCCAAATCTTCCTGCAATGGAGCCATGGAAAAATCATGTGCTTTCTTTGTGCACCTGGGAAATGAGGTGGATATTGCTGTATGTGAAATTAAATCCATTATTATTGATGTTAGCAGGTAAGCATATAGTCTAAGCTAATTATCCAAGTACCTTCTGTATCTGTTGGGAGGATAAAGGTGGTCTGCAAGAGCAATTCATCCCAGCTAAGGTAGAGAGCATGATGAGTTGCCCTCTGGAGGTCCCTTTTTCTTTCCACTGACTACAGAAGGAGCCTTGACGTATAGTCAAGATGCCTACCTTTAGGTGTACTAAGATCACTGGCAGCCATAAGCTCAGAATTTGCAGCATTCACATGTTAAGACAAGTAGATTAGTGGCACATCTGTATTTTGGGCAAGGCTACAGGTGTTAGCTACTTCTGCTAAGGGTGCGTCAAACAGATCTTCAACAAAAACAAGTAATGTAAATGATGTAGGTGATGCTTAAAAGTTCATCTATGTGTACTTGCAAAAAGACCAAGAAATATTAACAGTATTTGTAGAAATAAGAAGTTGCATTTATTAAATAAAAAAGCCCACTTGACAGGTGATATTTTATAAATCATATAATCCATTCATTAGACAATACCAAAAGCTAAAGATTTTTCCCAATTTTTTGTTTTAATAAAGGTCTTTGGAGATGGATGTTTCTGACTAAGTTATAAAAAAGAACAATTTTAAACAGATGATAACCTTATTGGAAAAGATGAGATGATGATATTGTGGCTCTTCAAATAAGCTTGTGTGATTTATTTCCCAGATGACATCCATCTGGATTCAATAGAGCCCTCCAGTGAAATAAAACGAAAAATCACCATTCCTTCCTGTCCTTTTAAATAAAGTTTTACTAAAACTAAACTCCTTGGGGATTTAACTTAACAGCACAAATCAGAGATTTATCTGCTTTTAAGCCACCTTAACAACTTGGAAGAAAGAGTAGACGATTCTGTTCCTCACAGTGGCCACTGGTCTCAGTGAGCCCAGCCTGTCTTAACTCTTTTATCTTTTTGTTCAGCTAAGCTGATAGACTTTGAAAAGACTCTTCAGAAATCTCAAGTCCTCCTAAGATGGGAACTGCATTCATCTTTTCAAAGCAGCAATGCCTCTGCCCTGTCCTCCCCACGAGTATTTCAGGGCGTACCCCTATTTCCTATAAAGTTTCGTGCCCACCTATTCCACTTTCCTTTTTCTTTCTGCACCAGTTGCTTTTACCACGCAGGAGAAGGACAAATACAGACTGAAAAGAATTTTGTTAACTTTATGCATGATTTTACATGGGATTATAGGAGGAAAATGCACATGGAGAACTGATTTGCATATAAATTAACTGCACACTTCCATGTTTTTCTTACAAGCACTTTGCTCTATTAAAAGGCTACAACTGGACAGAGTAACCTACAGTCTACCTCAGGGAGCACAACAAGCTTTGCCCAGGCAGTGTCCTGCCAGCATCCTTTAACTCTGCTTTTATCTTTCTTGGTCAGGAAGTGGGGGAGGGAGTGAGGGAGGGAAGTCCTTTTCCCAGTCCCACGTGCTGCTGGAGCTCTTTGTCAAAGCTCTCAGATAGCAAGGGAGTGAAGGATTCTGTGGCACAGAAGCTGACACAGAGATCCACTTCGCTCACTACGTGTAGAAGATGGCAAACATCCCTTAAAAGAAGACTTTTTTTAAGAATTTGTGATGTAGCCTGAAACACAAGTGGGGACCTGGGTATGAAAGTACCTGCAACATACTAGTAGTAACATCTGAAACCTCTAGTCCCCATAATATTCTGATGTATGTTTTCAGGAGGAAGGGTGTATTTTCTTCAAAAACTAGTTGACGTTATTAAATTCTCTTCTTTTTTTTGGATCTTATATAAGACTTCCCTTTTCTATAAGCACAAAGCTTATCTCTCTACTTGCTGTTCTCAGTTCAGTGAAATCTTTAGTACAATCGAGTCTCCCAAATCATCTGAAAGACACCACTTGTATTAATTAGACCACCAGTAATCTACTTGCATACATTTTCCTACTTCTGAAGGCATGGAGGTTTGAGCCCCAAACTATAAATTCTTGCACAGACTTTTTCACTTGAACCTAATGAACAATGTGATATGTCTGTATCTGTGCCTAATATTTACAGCGTCAGGATTGTTACATGTGTACCACTCAAGGGGTCCTTGAGTGGCACTGATAGAAAAGGTGCTTGTGGGACAGGAGGCAAGGAGAGGTACAGAAGGGTTACCCTGCCAAGCTAAGAATCAGCCTCCTCTGAAGCTGACAGCTAAGAAGAGTCTGTGTTTGCGAGCTTGCTTACTTGGGACATAAGCATCGAGGGCAGAAGAGAACGAAACTGAGAGTGAGTACAGGGAGAAGAATACAAGAGGGTTAAACTGAGTTATTTGTACTGTCGCACTCTGAAATTGGAGTGTATTCTTTCCCCTAGCTCTCCTCTCTGTCTGCGAGACCATAAGGAACAACTTCCCATACCAGCAAAGTGAAATCACAGCCCTGTTTGGTTTAAGGACTTTTAAGAGGAAAATAATGGCTAAAATAAAAACACCAGTAAGGAAAGGGAAACTTTGCAGTAACTAAAAATAAAGGCACACCACTTCACAAGATTGGTTATTGCATCTGTCCGGAGTTTGGAATTCCAGACATCAGGGTCGGGAGGTCACCCAAAGGTTACTTTTCTCCCAGTCAAGAACAAACACAGCGGAATTGTACACCAGCGTCTTTTCCCAGCCCACTTGAAGAGTTGCCAAAGCTGCTCTTGGATGTGTCCACAAGTGACGCAAAAATCTATTCTTAAACACAGACAGAATATACATCAGTCACTTAGCACAGAAGGAAACCATTAACATCAAAAGGGGTGGAGTAGAGAGGCTTTTTATATTACCAACTGCTCTCATAAATTTAATGCTAAGTGGAAGAATGTAATTGATTTGTATGTGTTCTTTATCTCACATGGAAGGCTAATGCATTGCTTCGGTACAGCAGTGCTGTTGCAGAATTGTATAAATAATATATGGCAAAAAACCAAAATCCAAAGCAAATGCCCTATTTTTCTCCCTGAACCACATTTCTGTAATTTTGGTTTGTAATACATAAGCAAACTTCTTTTTTTAGTAGTATTGAACTCTAGCTGAAATTCCCAAATGCTCCAAATAACATGGTAATATTTTAAATGCTTTACCATATTTAGCTTCAAATGTCCGTCATTATTAAATACAGTTAATTCTCCCAAATAATCCTAGTGAAAGTATGAAACGTACCCAAAAAGAACAAAACTGCTGTGACTCAGATTGTTTATATTTGTTTTATTCAGGAGAATTTGTGGGAATTTATGTTTTATTCCCTTAACATCTATCGTGCGTTATTGCAGATGTTGTACGTAGACAGTTTAGATTTAATAAGGCCTTGCAGAACCTAATGTCCTTGCAGAACCTAAAATTTCCTTGAATGGCAAACAAAAAATTCAACCCAAGGCTTAATTATCTTCTTTTTTTGTACCTTTTAAATTTCATTTGATGCGGTTAAGGTTGGCCCTGAGTGATTGTTCTCTTGAATTCTTAGTTAAACACATTAGGAGCAGCTATAGTACTTTGTAAAAAGAAATGTTTAAAACGCCGCCATCATTTGACAACATGTGTGGACCCTGGGGCATTGAGTAACAAACTGAGAAATCTGAAGAAGTTCAAAATCGAGCATACCATGTTTTCACATGTGATACGTGGAGGACACTTGCACCACTCTGTCCAGTATTCTGTCTGCTTCTGATCTCCATCCTCTTGAGTCATTCTACTGTCCTCCAACAGTTGTCCTACCTCTGACACTGTAAGCTGTCTGAGCGTGCAGGTCACAGAAGGATTGTCACGCACTGGGATCTTTAATAGGTTCCACAGTATCAGAAGTATGAACTTGGAGAGAAAGTACTAAGCCATTTATTCTCTCACCAGTTTTTCACCTTCAGTGTAACTGAAGTAATGGGTACGTTAGAGGAATGCTGAGAAAACATAAAAACTGAGATGAAATATTTTAGTTGACTTGACAGAACAAAACTGGTATGTCTCTCACCTACAGCTGACTACAGCTTGGACATGTAAGCCATACTAGTCTAGTTCCTAGAGCTTATGCAGAAGTGAATGTGAGATGTATAGATAAAATATGGAAAAACTGGAATATCATTCCAGCCCTTTTTGCATGTACTTAACCTCTGCAATTAAATTTCTCCATGAGCTTTGAAAGGAACCAAGAAGATTGAGCCTACGTTTTCCAACAAAATCTAGATCATCTCTTCAAAATGTCCTAAGTTGCTAGAGTTTCACAAGTGCTTCAGATAGATTTGTTGTAGTCTCTTAAATGGGCTTGAGGTGTACACGGATCTGCTTTTCATTTGCAGAGCAATGTTGTGTTGTTGCTGGATACAAACAATGGTGCCCTTCGCCGACTTTTGCTCTTACCAGATGCTCAAGAGTCTCCTAAGAGAACATCTTGGTGGAGCAGCAAAGAAGAGATGGTGAGGAATAGCACCTGCCTCTATTATATTAAGGTTTTTTTCAAATCGAAGCTCAGTATCGGAAAGACTGCCCCAGGATCATTTATCTTTCTGGTTTTATGGCCCAACCACTTAATTGTTTACTCTTATATATGTTTAAATGCCTTACACATAAAATAGCATTGTTATGGAATAGTGATATGAAAAATATAAGTAAGTTGTATTGTCTGTGGTTACGTATCTTTAAAACATCACTCTTTGGAGCTGGAACTGGGAATAACGGACTATTTTGTTACAAGAGATTATGTCCAAAATAATGAACTCAGTTATGATGCAGTTATATGACTTGGGACAAGGCAGGCTAGCTAGCATTTTGAAAGGTAATTAATGCCGTGGATTATTTTAAATAAAGGAAAGATGTAGTACACTTTCAGGGGAGTCAGGGAAACTCACTGGGACAAATCTAACAAACACTAATTGCCGTGTGACGTATTTTTATACAGAGCAACTACAAAATGTGCCGAGAGTTTTCACACAAAAACTGGCTGGTGTTCTACAAAGAAGCAGGGTGAGAGTAAATTATATCCTTCTATTATATTGATTTATAACAGATCTCCTCGTGTACATCCCTATCTGATTATTCTTTTCTTGGCTTCCAATTTTACAGAAACCGCCTTATTGTACTGGATGTATTAGAGGGTCAAACTCATACCATCTCGCTTCCGATCAATCTGAAATCTGTTTTCCTCGCAGCTGAAGACCGGTGGCTCCTGGTGGAAAATGAAACCAATCAGTTAGTTAAGCCTAGTTTTCTTGATGGTATTGTTTCTTGTTTGTGTCTTGTTTATGTTCAGGAGTTTCACTCTCGGTCCCAGAGTTCTTTTTTCAGTTTGTGAGACTGTGGCTAGACTTAAACAGTCGGTGTTTAAGATACAGGTTTGCTCTGGTGAAAGTGCAGGTAGGCTTTTAGAGTAGGAAATGAACAGGATATGCCTGCCTAAATTCATGCCTCTCAAGATCTAGACTAGCTTTGATTGTATGCATGTTAATACTGTTTCTACTGAGGTGATCTTTAGAAATGAGAATGTTGGTGCACCTAGCTTTGGAAATACGGGCACATCGTCCACAGTTAGTGCCTGCTTGCTTTACTTTCATGGTCATGTGAAAGAAATATTATTCTGCGTTCTTATTTTTATAAATGCACAGCAAATAAAAGTGTGTAAATAGTTACCAGAAGACAAATATGACACTTGCTGGCTTACCCTTTCCTATCTCGCAGATGTTTGGTAAATCCTATTTAGTTTTAGCAAAAGGTGTTGATAACCTTGTTTGTATAAATGTAGAATGATTTCGCTATTTCAGAAGATAAAAGTCTTTGTTTAGAGTTACAGGCTTAATCAGGAATTATTGTAAATGCGTATCCTTTACAGGAAATTTCTTTTAACCAAGCGTGCCCATATGGAAGCTGAAGACAGTGAGGGTTGCCAGCTGTATGCATTGAGTGAAGAGCCAGCTGACATGGGATTTGGCTTAACAACAGGTATTGAATGCAAGCTTGGCTTGCTCTTGTTTGGTTTTGGGTTTTTTTTAATCATTTCTGTGTTTGCAGCTGCACAAACAAGGCTCTTTTACTTGAAAGGTCTGGGTAACCTTCTCTCTGATTCTCTTTTTGTCCTCCTCTTACCATGTTTGGTTAGTAATAACTTTTCACAAAGCATGGCAAATTCCATGCTTAAACTTCAGGTTGTTTGAATAAAGCATCTTTGTTTCATTGTAGCATTTAAGACCCTCAGTCACAGACTTTCAGGACACATACAAGCATTTAGAATGGAAAAGGAAAAAAGATGAGTAGGCAGGAATTAGAATGTAGGAATAGAAGGGACCAACATGTTGATGAGTCCATTCTGTACTCTGTTGCAGGTCTGTTTCACACACTCAGATGAGCTAGGAGACATTTCCCAACACTTAGACAAATACAGGAGACCTACTGTTAAAACAGGACAGAAGTCACAGTTTCTAAAGTTCTGCAGATAGTGTGCAGGAGGCCATTGAGGCCATCACACCTGTGTTAAAAGATAGGGAAAATTTGCTTAGTAAAATTCCCAGATAGTGCTAGGCATTGAGGCATATCTTAGCTACAGAAGAAGGCAGAAATCTCCAATGGTCCTCATTCTGCCTGGTAAGATCTGCCTATCTTCAGATCTGATGACATTTTCAACCTGAGCATTTGATCACGGTGCACAAAATCTGTAGTCTACCTGGTTTAATAACACTGGAAGTACATGTGCATCCCAGTTAACATTTGATAGGCTTTGGCCTATCTCCAGTGTGTCTCAGAGAGACAGAGGAAAAAAAAAATAGAGAAACCACTTTATATCTGTTAAGGAGGAAGAAAGTTTCATCCTGGTCCTTGTGGCTAGCATAAGTATGAAGAATGAGATTAACACAGTGTAAACATGAAAAATAACAAATACAGCTTGTTTTACACAAACAGCAACAAATCAGATACCAAACACTCTAACCATAGCTTGAATATCTGGGATCCTTTTTATCTCTTGTACAGTTTATTCTATCAACTTATCAAGCTCCTTCAGAGCACAGTAGTTTCCTTCCTCTTACTACCTTATTTAGAAACCATTATAGCGTATCATTCCTCAGATGGTTAGGAAAGTTACTATAATTTCCAGTATCAAAGTATTTATGGACAGTTTATGGCTGCATGCTTTTTGTGCTATTTTTATCCTTTGTTATCTTATTTCTTCTCTTCCAATCTAAAAAGTTATCATATCCCCTCTCCACTTTTTTCCAAATCATCCAGCAAACCCCGAATGTAACATCTTCAGCCTGTTCTCATGCTTTGAGGCAGAACGTGTGGCAGGAGAACTAAGAAAAGGTAGACCAGTGTGGGTTTGCCACTGACCCAAAACAGTAGCCCATTCATCCTTTGAGGGAGGAAAGATTTTCTCCCGCTGCCAGGTAAATGAGATAGTCTGCCCATTGAAGTGGAAACAAGTGTATGCTGCAGAACTAAAGATAGTGGGTTCTGACTGTGTTGATAATTTGAGGCAAGGTAAAAGGCTGTTACAGTTGCACAGAATAAAATTCAGTTTTCCTTAGCTTAAAGAAAAAGAAAACTAGACCATTATTTACCAGAAATGTGTTACAAATAACATTATTTAAATTGCAAAGACAGCAAGACAGCTGCCAAGAAATGTCACATTGACACTTACCTGTGCAAACCTACATTTTGCCTTTTTGTGCATATGCATTATAACAATCTTCAGTGAGATCACATGCTGTTCTATCCCATAGGCTTCCTGCCTCATTTGCACAGTAGAGGGCAAAATTAAGTGGTATAAGCAGCCACAAAGCTAGTATTTCCTGATTTTAAGTACTTAACCTTACATTATTTCCTGGCTTCTTTTCTCTGTTATAGTACAGTGTAATCAAATCTTCTGCTTTTTAGTCATTTTATGCTCAAAGTAATAGCAATGATCAGTGCTCAGCACTCTTACGGTTAATATTGTTTCCTATTGCACATCTGGATTTAATGACTTTCATTTTGTTTAATTTCCCTGTTTAGCGTCAGAACTGTGTGTGCCGCATGCAGTGTCAAGTGACCAGCTATCTTCAGAAAACCTCACTGCAGCTGTGGGACAAAAAATCAGCTCCCCCAACAGGATTTTCTCAGATGAACATAATTACGCTACTATTGTTATTGGTTTCCCAGACCTCTTGGTAAATACTCAGCATTATTATACAATGAAGTAATATGATCTCATTTATTCTGTAACCAGTTAAGTACCTATTTACTAAATGATATGGAAAAAGAAGGGAATGACAGTAAATGACAAATTCATGTAGTGTACACCATTTGGTAGGGTAGTCTAATCTAGAGGGATTTCAGTGGAGTTTGAAATAAGAAATTGGACAACATAATGCCTAGCACAGACAAAATTCATTGTAGGTAAGTTCTGAATAGTGCTGGCTAGAGGAATATTTTCTAAATCACGTGGTTTTATAGATTTTTAATTAAATATAACCACTGAGAAAAAGGTTATTGGTATCATTTTGGACTGTTCAGTGGGAATGTGAGGGTGGTGGGACAAAACTTCAGATTCAGTGTTTAGTGTTAATGGTGTAGGTGTTTAGTATCAACAAGATATCTAAGCTCTTGTTCGTAGTAGCAATGCTCAGCTGACCAAACGTAGAGGCCTTCTTCAAGATGAGATGATTTGTTCTCTAGGCTCTACTGACTATAGCGGGAGATGAAGCACCTGGCTCACATGTGGACAGCTACATTTATATGTCTGAACCTGGAGCCAAATCCCAGCCTTAATGCCTAGCTTTGAATTCATTACTGAAATATCTGTTTGTATTTATCTACATTAGTGGAAACTTATATTATGGTAACAGTTTGTTACATAGTTTGATTCCAGATTAGGTTATTTCAGTGCTTTGTGTTCCTGGTTCAACATGAAAAAAAAAATGTTGATTCAACTTCAGGTCATCAAAGAGTCTCAGTTCCTAAAACTTGTGTAGGCGGTTTGTTGTTTTTTGCTCCTATAGGAGTTTTTAATGACAAAATAATCCAGGTCTTTTCCTGGTCATGTGGTGACATGAGAGGTAACCACAGTAGCTACGTTTAATTTGAAATTAGATAAGAAGTGGAACTTACCAAGAAATGTTTGTTCTTAGGCTCAAGAATAGTAATGTTTTACTCAGTAGACTCCTTCTCTCTTTCAGTCTCCTAGTGAAGTGTATAGCTGGAAAAGAAACTCCTCTCTGAGTCGCAAACGTGCTTCTCCTTCTGATCCATTTTATTATGGAGCCCGGAGGAAAACAGCAGCTGCAAAACAAACCAATTGTGTAACTTTATTGGCTTCTAATCAAATAGTCAGGATTTTAGCACCTGGAGATGTGCCTTTGAAAGACATTTACCCAAAAGGTAAGAGGTTCATATACTTGTGCTGCAACAACTGTATGCGCTTGGTTTTCTTTTGTAAACTGCAGTCACTCATGAATTTTTCCAAAATGTGTTTTAAAGAATCACAAAGCAAGCATTTGAGGCGGAATGAGAGTAGTTGCACTCATTTTTAAAATTAATTTTGATCTTATTGACATGCTGAATTCTACTTCTGAGGAATTAACAGGCTACCTACACTGTGAATATCCCAGTAGATGGGATCTCCCTCTGTCCACACTGGGAACCAGCTACAGGAATATGATCATTCCAGTTCAGCAGTCGGCCTTCACCAGCATTTCCAACCTCTGCTCAGTGCCACGCAGACACACAATGATAAGACAAGCCTGTTGTCTGTCTGTCTCCATCATATTCTGGCTCCATCAGGGCCAATAGAAGAGGTTATTTCAGGAATAACGTGAGTCTGGCCACTTCTGTGTCCTTTCCTTCATACTTTCTCAACATTTGCAGTTGTTTTGCTAGGGATGTGGCAGGGGACATCCCTGCCTCAGCCTTGAAATCTCCTTTTGTGGGCCTGTTGTCCACAAGTCTGGTCCCTCTTTGAACTTGTTTATCTCCATAGGAAGCTCACAAGTTCACTACTCTCTGTGATTAACTGATCTCCTACCAGGTTTATCAAGTGCCCCTCGTTCTATCATTGCAGGATTGGGTGAATAACCATCACCTTCATGACTTTGTAAACTTCAGTCACATCTGCCTTCTCTCCAAACTGAAGAGACACAGGCTTTTTAGTTCTTCTCTTGTCCAAGAGAATGTTGCATGAGCAACATTCACATATAGCAAAACTGTCCTCCACTTGTACACTGATAAAGCAGGTATAGACTACAGACCTTCAGACTTTTTTGTGCTGCCGTACCAAGCTTTCTGTTATCATTGTATCTTTATCTTCTTCAGCCAATAACTAAAAATATACCAGTTAGTGCTAAATAACAGCATTTGTGAGTTTTGCATTACTTACCTCTAGAAATCTCCAAGGAAAGGTCACTATCAAAAGAGAAAACCCCCAAAATATTTGTATATGATAGAGTGGCAGGTTTTTTTGAATTCATGAGCACAAGAAGCTATTTCTGATTTGTTCTGTATGTGAACTCTCTGACCCAGAATAAATGCTTTATTCTAAATTAACTCCCTTTTACAAAATAAATGATCTAATATGTCTGCCCTCATTTAACGCAGATTAACTTCGAAATCCTTTTATTTATCACCTAAAAATTACTTGACTAAAGAAGCAAAGTCAAGGATATAAACAGGGTAGAAAACTGAAGTTACCTATATTTGTAAAGAAAAGGTTAGCTTTTAAAAAGATTAAACTTAATAAAACAGAGTTAGAGTTAGAGTGATGATCTTGGAACTAATTATACCACTTCAGGCTGGAATCTTCTCATAATTTATAAACTGCTGAAGGGTCAGACTGGGTCATTTTTTTAGGCCTTCATGGTACAAAAAAAATACCTGACTCTGAAGTGTGTGGTAGAAAAATTCAGAAGGTAAATCTTCTGAGCTTTTGTTAAAATCAGTTTATTAATTTGGGAGTGAGGGAGGGATACAGTGCTTCCAAATGATACCTAAAATTGTGTTCTTGACAGTTATTTCTAAAAGTCTTTTAAGTTGCTGTGGTATATACCACTTTATAATGCTAGATTAATATAATTAAAAACCAGGGGACGTTCTTCATGAATCCTGGATACCAGTGAACTAAGCAAATTACCTGTCTGAGAATTGGCTTCTGCCTGACCAATCAATTTAATTTATATCTGTTGTTACAGCTGAACAAGATACTAACTATTTTTTTCCTCAGCTATGGTGAAATATATTCATGAGTAGTGATTGATAGCTTTAAATTTACAGAAAATTTTATGAGGTATAGTTTGTACAGTACTTTATGGCCATTTAAATTGAAAGATTTAAGGCCTTCTTGAAGATCGTTATCAGTGATTTTTCTTTTCTAAATGACGTTTTAATTTATTAATTACCAAAATTGATCTTAACTGAATCATGTTTAATATGACCTTACTGATACAATTAAATTAGACTTGAGCAAGGCTCTAGGTTTTATATTCCATAGCCTTTTTTCAGGACTTCAGACATTTCCATTTACCACTTAATGGTCAGTTTTTCTAGTGGAGGAGGAGCTATGAGTGGAGTCCTACACAGACCTGCGCTACTCAGCATTGTCATGAGAAAAATGGAAAAATTAATGAACAGTGAGGTGACAGTGTTTGCTGATGATACTGGTTATTATACACGGTAGAAAGGACTCACCATGGAGGATTACAGAAGGACTACAATGCTGACTGCAGTAGAAATGGCAGATGAAGTTCAGTATAGATAAATATAATGTACATGAAGGAAGAAGGAAAGAGTCTTAATTCTACATCTAAAATGATGGGGCTGATCAGTACATCTTAGGAGCATGATTTTGTTGTTATGATAGATAGTTTCATTAAAATACCTGTTCAAACCTCAGTAGCAGTCAAAAAAAGCAAATCAAATGTTAAGAATTCCTAGGGAAGAAACAGAGAAAAAAACAGAGAACTTCTTTGTGCTGTTTTGTAAATCCATGTGTCCTTAACACTGTATAGTTTGGGTCCTCTGCCTCAAGGTGGGAGAAGGCTGAACTGGGGTAAGTTCAGAAAAGGGCAACAAGGATGAGCAAGATTACATTGGCCGAATCTCCTGCATGTGGAGACAAGATCAGGAAAGGGTCATATGGTGGAGTTCTACAAGAACATATATGGCATGGAGATGTGGAAAAAGCAACAATTTTACACTCGGTACCAGAATTAGGGGGCAGCTAATGAAGCTAGTAGGAACTTCATCAAAACAAACAAAAAGAGGTGGTTCTTCACAGAGCAGGGAACCAACCTGTGAAACTGATTCCCAAGGGAAAACTGGATAAACTCCTGCAAAGTTACTAAATACATAGACATAAAAACATGGATTCCACATTCAGCTTAAGAAACCCCTAGATTGGACCTAGTTGGTGACTTGAGGAAAATACCATGTGTGCTTGTCTGTTCTTACACTTTTCAAGCATCTAACTACTCTTGGAGAGAGGATACTAGATAAGAGGGACCTAGTATTGCTATTGTTATGGCATGGATCTAAAATCTTTCCAAGTGAGAAAGAGAAGACAGAAGAAGAGACATGCATTCATGTACTCATTTCAAAGGTGAGATTATGAGGTACTAGTCCTTACTGTGCCCATTTGAGATCCAGTATTTGCAACCTTCTCTGCTGGGCTGTTGTTTCTTCTGGAGTTTGCCTTGCAATCTCACTAATTGACAGAATATTTAATTGAATGCACATTTAATTGCTACCAGTAGCTGCTTAACAGTCTTAGTCCCGTGGAGATTCAGTGTTGCTTATTCCTGATTGTGCTGCATAATTCATGGGGGCCTTTGGATGTTTGGTGATTCGTCTGTGCTGTTGTTTCTGCATTGGAAACCTGTAGTTACTTACCTATGAAAGTTCTATAAGGCTTCGCTCATAAGTCTTTGTATCCTTTCCTGGGAAATGGTATAGTGAAGCAAAGGCATCCTATTACACAAAATTGCGTATGTGGCAGTCCCTTGAAGTTCTTGCACTAATGTCTTATGTTGCCTTTGAGTTGTTTTATAATTTTGCTTCAGTTCGTGTATCTATCAGGCTTTCTTTTTCATCTTCTTGGACAACTGGTCAGTTCTGGCACACAGCCTTCCATTTCTATTAATAATTCAAAGTACTCAGCCAAACTCTAGCATACTCCAATATGTATTACCAAAAACTGTTCCAGGAACAACAAGCAAAGAAATAATTTCCTTTACGTTTTATTGGAACTGTAAACCAGGATAATAGTTGTGTTTGAAAAGAAACTGTAACAAGTAATAATTTCCCCAAATAGACTGCCACAAAATATAAACGCAGACAAGAGATCATGGCATAATCCGGCAAATAAGTATTAATGTTTATTCTAAAAACAAGGCTATAGGATTGAGGGCTACTTGAGAGCAAATATTTACTTGGATTCTCAGCACTTTCTATATATGAATATAAAATAACAGTATATTACTGAGTGCATATCTCTATTAGTGTGACAGTAACTGGAACAACATGTAACACACACAGTTACAGGAATATCCTCAACACATCTTCTGGTCCACCTATTTATATAGGGACAGGATGACACACGTTTAGACTCTTAAGTGATGTTTGTCAAACAATTGGCCTACTGCAATGCTTCACTCTCCTTGTATAAGAGAAGCTTTTCCTACTATCCAGCTTTTTTGGCTGTAAACAAAACTGAATACTTCATGTCACCTCCACTCCATCAGGATAATATTGCTCTCTTTATAAGGATCTTTTTGATATTATGGGACATGTGTTTTTTTAAAAAAAGTCTCTTTTTAGACAAAAAAAAAAGTTAATTCCTTACTTTTGTTCTTACAGCCCATCTGTTCTAATCTCTTTGTCACCCCCAGGACTATTTCCTGTGTCTATGTTTTCCTTAAAGTTTTATGTCTAAAGCTGCTCATAGCTATTCTTCCCTGTCAGGCTTCGGCGAAAGAGGAACAAACTGCACTTGTTTAGGTCTGATGTTCATGTTTTGTCATAAGATTCTTGACGCAGTTCTGGGGCCTGGCCAGTTGTTCCTGTGTTGCATTTAAACATTTGATTACCTTTTCTTCAGCTTCCTACTCTGCAATCCTTCGTCTTTTTATAATTTAATTTGGTTGATTTGTGTTCTGTCTCTAATTTATTAACTTAATTTTTAATTCTTATCCCACAGTTCTACCCCTTCCAGTTCAGTATCAGTTCTATGTTCTAGAGCTCCAACAGAATTGTTAATGTATGTCTTATTCTCCATTACTACTGAAAGAGAAAGCACATTTTAAAACAGTAACAAAATCTAGGCGAAACAAAAAGTGCTCTGTGGCCCACAAACCTGCATTTTTCCAGACTTTTTTTCCCTATTTCCAATGTGTTTGATATTTCCATTTTTATGAAAATTAATAAAGTCAACAGATGTGCTACTGTAGATATGCATACTATAGATATGTGGATACAGTAGATATGCATAAAGTGCTGCTGTGGGTTATTCTTCATACTCATTTGAATGGTAGATCCCCTTATACTGCTGATCGTACTGGTCTTTTCTGTGTGTGCTGTATACAAGCATCAACACTTCTGCAGGTAACATCAGGCTGTCCTTCATTTCAAGGAGGTGAAAGATATGTTGTTTCAGAAGGAAATCTAGACTTGCTTTCATCTTGTGACAATGATATTTTGTACCCATACTATGCAGTGTAATTCAGTCTTCTGGCTTCTTTTCTGAAAAGCTTAAGTTCCTCAGTTTATTCCAGGCACATGAAAGCCAGCTCCTGACTGGAGGCCACTTCTGAGCCCAGACAGAGGGTACTTATATATTGGCAAAAGCCAATGTAGGTGCACACACACACACAGATTTATTTCTGAGGGAGACACACAAATTTATTTCTGAGGGAGGGACCACAGTATTAGCTGTATTCATTAAACTGTCTATAAACAGAATATTAAATTCCTGATAGTCTAGGGCTATTTACTATGAAGTTATAAAATCTTTGCATACTGAGAATCTACCTGCAAAAAGAGTGGTTCAATTTAAGGCAACAACATTTAAGTTAATATTACTGAGAAATTTTCAAGTGGGAGTCATAAGCATGGTGTTTTGAAATGTTCCTCAATATGCTTTTCAAGTCAGATATACAGCTGACATTATCTTCATTGGCAGATAAAAGCAGTGAGTTATGGATTGCATTAATGCCTGATTAGTGCTTTTATGAGTAGGGCTATATTGGTGTGTAATTTTGACATTTGCTATACGAATGCATTGTTCTTTTATAATTATGCCTGTCTGGTTGCTCACTACCATAATAGTAAAACAATTCTGTATTTGCAAGTTATATTCCTGTGTTGAATGTGAAAGCTTATCATGTTCTGACAGGTACTGTATAATGAAATGTTTAAATTTAATCTACTAAATGCAAATGCAATAACCAGTTAATCATGCAGCAGGAAAATAACATGTTTGTTTATTTTCAGATGTCACTCCTCCACAAGCTGCTGGATACTTGGAAGTAACAGATCTTAACTCAAAGAAAATCAAATACATTGCTATTCCTAGGTAACTGATTTTATTGATTAGAGCAGCCTCTGTCTTGCAGGAAGAACAAAGAGAATTTAGTGTGTATTATTACTTCAGGATAAGCAAATATTTCTTCTGATGTAGAAAGTAAGAATAATTTATACCTAGTGTGTAAAATTCTGTAACTGTTGTAGCATATTTTTGTCAACATTTTTTGTCTGTTTACTGGGTGATATCAATGAAAATGTAGCAATTAATTAGAAAATATGAAAGGTAGCTTTATCTTCTGATTTTCATTCCCTTTGCTCTTTCCCCCTCTTCACCTGCTTTATCCTCTACCCTCTTTCATTTTATTTCGCTATCTTTATTTGCTTTTCCTTTTTCTCTGTCTTCATGGTCTAACAAAGATAGGCAGAATGATCCAGTTCTAGGTGTTAGGAAACCAGGAATCAAGTTCTGGTCCAATATAAAGTTCACCTTGAAAATGTTTTGGTTCTCCCTTTGGAAAATATATATTCCCTCACAAGTATCATGCATGATACACAAGTATCTTGCATGATACATTAAAATAGCCAGACCATGTGGCTTCTGAATGGTTTTAAGATCTGTCTCTCACCATTGCAGAGCATATTTGCAAATATTTTATGATATAAACATAAATTTTGGTTACCAATTGTCATTTTCCACTGCAATATTAATAAAGGTTTTTGTTTTAAATAGCACTCTCTCAACTTTGCATGTTTAAATAGCACATTTATGAAACACACACATCAGAAATTTTATACTTTTTTTTTTTAATTCTATCCATTTGATGTTGAGTTTGAAATATTAATTGATTCTGATATAAATTAATTCTGCTTCATTAATCACCTGTGGAATATTTGAGTTAATAGCGAATTAATTTTGGGCTGTTCACCATTTTATAATTGATCCATTGGCCTAGATGCTACACAGTCATTCAAAAATGTGAGGCATTAACATAGAAATAGTAGTGAATCACACTTTATTTTACACTAGGATTTTATAAGAAATTACAAAAATTACAAAGCCAAACTTCAACATCATGACACTTAACCTAGTATGAGAATTTAAGCTATTTATGGCAAATCTGAGCAGAAGTCCAGATTTAAAAATGTGTTCCATTAAGAACTGATAAATAAAGTTACTTTTCATATATATGAATAGTTCTGTGCTAAAATTTAACAACCTTTCCTTCTGGCATAGTTAGCCTGGTCAAATGCTGAGATAGCTCTTCTTCAGTTGAATTAGTATGTGGCAATTTCAGTCTTAGGTACAAGTATATATGTTACTGCTTCTTTTATCTTTGAAGATTATTAATTGTAGTATAAGGGCAAGTTGCCAAGTCATTATGCATGTCATTAACAGTACTGAAAAAATGCAAAGAATCTTTTCTACTTCACCTAAATTTCCCTTCATATTATGTAGCTATTAGGCCCTCTGTTTCAGCAGTAAATTTTTGTCTGCAAGTTGACTGTTTAAAACAGTGCTAAGATTCTCTGTGCATAAAGCTGTGCCATCTTTAAATGAGTGTTTAAACCTTCATTTATTAATGAAGAAATGAGAAAAGTGTTACTTTAAGTTGATGGAAAGGTATTTTCCTCAGTGCCCAGGTCTTGTTCTCTCCTATTTCTTTTGTAGTTTTGTATTTTTCTGTAACACATCTTTAAATTTTTCATATTCTTTATAGTTTCTTGTAACGACTTATTTTCTTCAGGTAGATGAGATAGTATCATAGAATCATTTCAGTTGGAAAAGACCTTTAAGATCATCAAGTCCATATGTTAACCTACTACTGCCAAGACCACCACTAAACCATGTCCCTAAGCACCTCATCCACACGTCTTTTAAATACCTCCAGGGATGGTGGCCTAACCACCTCCCTGGGCAGCCTGTTCCAGTGTCTGACAACACTTTCAGTAAAGAAATTTTTCCTAATATCCATTCTAAACCTCCCCTGGTGCAACTTGAGGCCATTTCCTCTTGTCCTATCACTTGCTACTTGGGAAAAGAGACCAACACCCACCTCTCTACAACCTCCTTTCAGGTAGCTGTAGAGCGTGATAAGGTCTCCCCTCAGCCTCCTCTTCTCCAGGCTAAACAACCCCGGCTCTCTCAACCGCTCCTCATAAGACCCTGCTCCAGACCCTTCACCAGCTTCGTCGCCCTTCTCTGGACACGCTCCAGCACCTCAATGTCCTTCTTGGAGTGAGGGGCCCAAAATGAACACAGGATTCGAGGTGCGGCCTCACCAGCACCAAGTACAGGGGCACAATCATTTACCTGGTCCTGCCGGCCACACTGTTTCTGATACAGGCCAGGATGCCATTGGCCTTCTTGGCCACCTGGGCACACTGCTGGCTCATCTTCAGCCGGCTGTCAACCAACACCCCCAGGTCCTTTTCTGCGGGGCAGCTTTCCAGCCACTCGTCCCCAAGCCTGTAGCATTGCATGGGGTTGTTGCGAACAAAGTGCAGGACCCGGCACCTGGCCTTTGTTGAACCTCATACAATTGGCCTCGGCCCATCGATCCAGCCTGTCCAGATCCCTCTGCAGAGCCTTCCTGCCCTCGAGCAGATCAACTCTCCCACCCAACTTGTTGTCATCTGCAAACTTGCTGAGGGAGCACTCTATCCCCTCATCCAGACCATCGATAAATACATTAAACAAGACCGGCCCCAAAACTGAGCCCTGGGGAACACCACTTGTGACCAGCTGCCAAGGGGATTTCACTCCATTCACCACAACTCTCTGGGCTCGGCCATCCAGCCAGTTTTTTACCCAGTGAATAGTGTACCTGTCTAAACCACGGGCCGCCAGCTTCTCCAGGAGAATACTGTGGGAGACAGTGTCAAAGACTTTACTAAAGTCCAGGTAGACAACATCCACAGCCTTTCCCTCATCCACTAAGCAGGTCATCTGGTCATAGAAGGAGATCAGGTTAGTCAGGCAGGACCTGCCTTTCATGAACCCGTGCTGGCTGGGCCTGATCGCCTGGTTGTCCTGTATGTGCCGGTTGAATGCACTCAAGATGATCTGCTCCATAATCTTCCCCGGCACTGAGGTCAGACTGACAGGTCTGAAGTTCCCCAAATCCTCCTTCCGACCCTTCTTGTAGGTGGACATCACATTTGCTAACCTCCAGTTATCTGGGACCTCCCCAGTTAACCAGGACTGCTGGTAGATGATGGAAAGTGGCTTGGTGAGCACTTTCTCCAGCTCCCTCAGTACCCTTGGGTGGATCCCATCTTGCCCCATAGACTTGTGTATGTCTAAGTGGTGTAGCAGGTCACTAACCATTTCCCCTTAGATTGTGGGGGCTTCATTCTGCTCCCCGTTCCTATCTTGCAGCTCAGGGGACTGGGTACCCAGAGAACAACTGGTCTTACTATGAAAGACTGAGGCAAAGAAGGCATTAAGTACCTCAGCCCTTTCCTCACCCTTTGTCACTATGTTTCCCCCTGTGTCCAGTAAAGGATGAAGAATCTCCTTAGCCCTCCTTTTGTTGCCAATGTATTTATAGAAACATTTTTTGTTGTCTTTTGTGGCCATCGCCATGTTACGTTCTAGTTGGGCTTTGGCCCTTCTAGTTTTCTCCCTAGATATAGAGATATAGCAGTGGGTTAGGCAACACATTCCCTTTCAGTCTGGTCTTTTATACTGTTTTTTTATACTGACGAGCATTTTTCAATCATATCCACTTTCAGTAGGTGGAATGTTTCCGATAAAATAGTGGGTCTGCAGGGCTTAGTTATAGTCTCTCGAGGAATGAGGATGTAATTTCATTTAATTGCCACCTTAACTACAGAAATACTCATCCTCTTTTTATATGCAATTTCAAGAAAAATCACAGTAATTCTTGTTTTTCAGATCACAATCTCTCTCTCCTTATACATCTTGGCTCTCTAAGATCTCGGACGCTGATGCCCTGTTGGCACCACTGGGCAAAGTAGGTTTGGTCAGTGTGGACATGGGAGGCGGTGTGAGGCTTTGGGAGACCGGGCTGGACAGCCTCCAGCGGTCGCTGCAGGACTGGAGGAACATGATTGGCCAAGAAGATGGTCGTCCTGTGCAGGTAGGAGTTCACAAAGCTGATGATGCAAATGAATTTGCAGCTGGGAGAGGCGTCAAGGGAGAGCTGTGTTGAAAAACACTGTGAAGTAGAAGTATGCCTTCCAGAGAAGTTGAACAGACTGAAAAAAAAAGACACAATAGCTTAATTAGAAAGCTTATTTGTGACCCCTGTAATTATGGTTACTGACAGTCTCTTTGTCTTGAAGTGTTTGTATTTTTGCCAAATTCCAGTACATTTAAATGCAAATTAATTCTTTATCTCCTGCTGATTTTTAACTGCAACTTTCAAAATGTAGAATAATGAAATTAATTTTTAAGGAAAGCATATATTTTTCCAGAGTTCAAATACTTAGAAAAAATGATTGTGTTTGTGCTTTAGAAAAGAAACTTGAAACCTAGGTGGAAGATGCCTTCAGTTCACAGTAGTGCCTTTGGCTAATTTTGAAAATTCTCCCAGCTGAGCGGAGTTACAAGGGTCTCCATACAGCCACATTCTCATATGGAATGTTTAGATAGGTGTTGAAAATGTACAGCATATACATATACGCTGTGCGTGCATCTATACACAAGTGTTAATGTACTGGCTAATATGTATGATCATCATTGCAACACAGAGGGAAAATTCAGGATTGTTCAATTGCATCTTTAATTTATGTTAGTGATTGGAGAAGGTATCACTTTGAAGAACTAGAGCGTGCTTTAGGAGGACTTACCCACTTTTGGCTAGGAAGACCCTGTCTCTATCTACCATTGCAATTATTTCTGTTTCATGAATTTCTGTAACCACTTTCACAGTATGTTAGAATGGGAAAACAGGATAAGTCTTTGCTAAACTAGATCTCTCTATATTTTTGTTTACAAGGTATCCAGGTATCTCAAGTGTGAATGAGATTTATTAGGCCAAAAACATAGCTCTTCTTTCACTTTCTTTTCCCATTCTGAGCTCCCTTTCTACAAGATGTTCTGCAGTTACAGAAACTTGTGCAAGAACTGACGTGTTCTTGTTACTGAACCTCAGCAAATGCCTTTCATAAAAGTCATGAGAAAAGGAAACTGTTACCCAGTAGCATGTTTGTGTGGTTGCTTGTTGCTTTACCAGTGCCATTTTTATTACCAATGCAGTAGCACTAGCACCATCTTATGGTCAGATATATTCGGTTTACACCAGCCCAATTTCATCTACTGATACAAGTTGACTAGTAGAAATTAAAAGAGCCAGGAGGAACAGTTAGAGTTTTACTTGTTTTAATAGGGACTTTTTTTAGCTTTTTTGATAACTTGTAATTTTATTCAACGGTATTAGTGTACTGTCAATCATAGTCAACTAAATAGTAGAGAATACTGGCTTGGAAAGTACACATCATCAGAAAATTTTAAGTCATTTAACTAGTGATGTCACTTAACCATTTTATAAAAAAGCTAAGAAGTTTTCCCACAGTCACAAAGCAGTTTTCAAGATCTGTTGTAGAATTTCTCTCTCCTGACAGTCTCTAATTAGCGGGCACATTACAGGGTAAAATCTTCTTAGAATATCTTTCTTGTTTCTATCTGTCAGCACAGGGTATATAGCTCAAGTCAGTGGTTTGTCAGAGCTCAAAACGGCATACTGTTTGATTTGAGCTGAAGGGCTGAAACAAAGCCTCCTATGTGATCTTCAAACTTGCATGATTATCACTAACTTCTTTTTCTCTACTTTACACAACTTTGCTTTAAATGGAAAGAAAATGAGACCTAAGAAACTTTGTTTACAAAGGCATTACAGAGCAATAAGCAATAAATTAAATCTTTTATTTTATGTACATCTCCAATAAGATAATGAATACGTAGTTGCTGTGTAAACTCTATACTTTGCTATTTGGACATAAGGGCCTTCACCTTTCCTACTTAACTCAATTTTTCAATGGACCTAGACCTAAAAGCAGTACTTTGTTACACCATTCATTTCTGGAAATGAAAGCATCCTGTTATCTTGAAATTCATGTAGATTTCCTGTGTAAGGTAACCATAGCAAGAACTCCAGTGTTTCCTCTTCTAGAGACAATTACTTTGCTAAGAAAGCTGCAGCTAAGTATTTCCTGATACCTGTTTTTACAGAATTGGAGATATTTTGCAGCCACATGTTGATCTGTTTATTCAAGTGTATGAAAATCACCTTCTTTTGTATAATGTTTCATGCTCATGTTGCATATCTTGGAGTCTAATGAGGCATCTCTAATTCCTTGACTAAACCTATCATTCCCAGTCATCTTATAGCAGAAAAATTGACAGTGTTCCAGGTATCACTAGAATTCATTCCCCACCCACGCCCCATTTCCCCTTCCCTAAAAGCTGCCATTGATGCATCCCACAAAGCTATTACAGGCTTAGCAAAGCTTAATAGCCCTTCGTGGTGATGTTCATAGACCAACATGAGACCTGTCTAGGTGGTTGGGAATGACTGTTCTGCTAAAACACACAGAATCTCTCTGAAGCTTCCTGACTTTTGAGAGGAAAAAAGAATTAGAGGGCTTTCTTTATAAATATAGATTCAAAGAATGGGAAACAAATCTTCAACCAGGCTTCAGCTGGAAGTATTGGTGCTATCTTCTAGGGCTGCATTTGGGCTTTCACAAACACATTAGATCTCAGAAACAGGCTGGAGGTACATAAGCAATGAAACAGAGGAAAACAAACAACTGTTCTACTTATAATCGGTAATCAGGCTCCCTTGATAAAATGTCGTGGCAGTCTTCAAAATAGTCAACATTTGTTTTGTGTTGTTGATACACTCAGCAGAGTTCAAACTACTCAAGTCTGGAGGCTACAAAAATAGTTTCTGGAAATAGGGTTTATGTTTACGTACGTTTGCATTTATATAGGCATGTCAGAAATTTTCATCATTTGTTGACATTTTAAACTCAAAATATGAGTACAGTATTCTCAAATTATTAAATGGGAGAGTCTACAATACAATATCTAAACAAAATACTGGTTTTTCTAAAGCTTATGAACGCTACTTTAAATCCAAAAAGTGTTGAGCTTTTTCACTGTTTGGTGTTTCTGAAAACAAGGTCACTTCATTATCAAATATCTGAAAAGAATTTGAAAGACAATTTATTTTTTAAATCTTGCCCCAAAAGTTTCGTAGCAATAGGCAGACATTGATAAGTTCGTGTTACTTTTTGCATCAAAGAGCAATTGATAGAAATTAAATGGAAAAACCCCATTGATTACATTCTGATATAGTTGGGCTGTTGTTTTTCATTAAGCATTGTATACTGTTATGTCTCATTTAGGTAGAGTACAATGCTTACGTAAAAATAATTAAAAGGTCCATCATTTAGAGGTATTTCAATAGAGGATAAAGCACCATCCCCTTTAGGCACCTGAAATCTCCTCAACAAAATCTTTTTTCATTTATACGTGATTATCAGCAAAACCATTTATTTCTGTATTCATACTACTTAATATTCTCTTGCTGTAGACTGTTGCCCAAAATGTTTTATGCTATGTAAAGATCGTACTCAGAATGTCATTGTTTTCAAAAGTCCCAGGACATACCCAAACCTGTTGAGTGCATAAAAATGTACTTGGTCAAAGATTACAAACAAGCTGACTTGTAATTAATGATAATATATATCTGAACCTCGAAACTGAATCACAGTGTTTTTGGCAATCCTTGTGTAGTCTTGATCTAGACAATACCACCATGCAAAATGACATCCCAAAGCTGCGGATAGTCTCTTTTTACCAAGATTGTCCAAAGAAGTGATCTGATTGATTGAAAAAAAATACATTGTTGAAATCTGAGATTTATTAGGGATTTATTTTGGCGGGTTTTTTTGGTATCTGTGTTGTTTGATCAATATGTGGAACCTGCAGTAGATGCATCATCTCTTATATGCATGAGATGAGGTTTTGAAATCGCAGTTATCAGTGGAGCAGGTTTGCTGGCAGGACTTGTGACCCCATGGGGG
The DNA here is from genome assembly GCF_030936135.1 of Gavia stellata. Lineage (NCBI taxonomy): Eukaryota > Metazoa > Chordata > Aves > Gaviiformes > Gaviidae > Gavia > Gavia stellata. Next base: position 34,413,865 of record NC_082594.1, read on the forward strand.
ACCCACACTGGAGCAGTCTGTTCCTGAAGGACTGCACCCTGTGGAAGGAATCCATGTTGGATTGTTTCATGAAGAACTATAGCCCATGGGAAGGACTCATGTTGGAGAAGTTCGTGGAGAACTGTCTCCCGTGGGAGGGACCCCACGCTGGAGCAGGGGAAGAGTGTGAGGAGGAAGGAGCGGCACAAATAACATGTGATGAACAAACAACAACCCCCATTCCCCGTCCCCCTGTGCCGCTTGGGGGGGAGGAGGTAGAGAATTCGGGAGTGAAGTTAAGCCCGGGAAGAAGGGAAGGGTGGGGGGAAGGTGTTTTAAGATTTAGTTTTTATTTCTCATTATCCTACTCTGATTTGATTGGTAATAAATTAAATTAATTTTTCCCCAAGTCGAGTCTGTTTTGCCCGTGACAGTAATTGGTGAGTGATCCCCCTGTCCTTATCTCGACCCATGAGCCTTTCGTTATATTTCCTCTCCCCTGTCCTGCTGAGGAGGGGAGTGATAGAGCAGCTTTGGTGGGCACCTGGTGTCTAGCCAGGGTCAACCCACCACACTTAAATATATTTTGAATATGTTTCGGGCCTTGGCACTAAAAAGAGACATGAATGAAGCGTATGTAAGAATAGGGAAGGCTTTAGATTAAGTTTTTGGGAGATTTCATTCAAGATCTTCTGCCCTGGGGAACTGACTGAGAGAACAGTTTTCTGTCAAAAATGAATGCTTTTATCTTAAATTCAGATTCCTCTTCCCAGTAGCGCTAGAGGCATGTTCTTTTGGTTTCTGCTGTGACTAGTTAACATTTTACTGATACAGTGTTTCCACAAAGCATGAATCATTGCAACTAGCTAAATGGAGAAGTGAAAAAAAATTATTTCATCCATCCAATAACTGTTTCCCTTTAAATTACATTTAAATATGTAATTATTGCAACATCTGGAGCCAGTAAGCATTATCATTGCTTTCCAGAGGAGGGAACTGAGACATAAGGAAGGCAGGTCAGTTGTTCAAGTGCACACTGTATGTCTGCACTGCAGTGTCAGAGGTGGGATAAATGCAGTATACACCATAAGGATATATAAACATACTTTGCACCTGTGTTGTCAAGCTGAGTAGCTTGAATGCTCTTGAATGCTGCAATCAGTACGAACATACCTTAAATTGAGTAAAAAAATTGTATGTAAATGCAGTGCAGCCACCTAAGAAAACAAATGTCAACTCTAGGTAGCTTGAGGTTGAAACATGCTTAGCTGCAATGAGTATAGACATATTCAGCAAAACTCAAGAAATGCAATAAATAGATATTTTTCTCAGATTTAAATGGCTCTCTTCACGGTCTTATAGCAGTGCTCAAAAATTATAACAGAACACATAAGTTATTCTACGTCCTGTGAATAGCTAGAAGACATGAACATATGTTTCATGTCAGTAATGTAAAAGAGCAATGTATATGTGTTCATCACCAATAGCTAAAAAAATTAAGGGTGTTTTTTTGGTGTGTCTTAACTGCTCAAATCATCCATGATGCAAGGGCTTTTTGCTAAAAGCAGCATTTTTATGAGTTCAGCAGCACTCAGTAGTAGTTCCCAACATTCAGACTTTCTTCTGCGATCCATCAGTTAACCTTTAGATCTGATGAAGGCAAAGGCAAGCACTAAGTAGCTATTATGGGATGCCAGGTCCATCATTAGAAATATACTTAAAATGCGTTCCTATCCTACCTAGACTTCAAGTAAAGCCTGTGTTGAACTGGACTTAAAGTTGGTGCATTTTAAAAGTAATTGTAATGCCAAAAATGTCAGGTTTATTGTTGAAGTTAGAAGAAACACAATCATGGTAAATTGGGGGAGGGGGGTATGCATATGTAGTTGTGTGCATATATATATATTCACATGCGTGTATATTTACATACACACATTGATACACACACACGCAAGTTCATTTTTTTGCCCAGATGTCATACCTGGATGTCGACTCTCTTGAATTCAAATTGCCTCAGGAGATTGTCATAACTTTGCAGGTACCCAGTCCCTCAGGGACTGTATTTCATAATGAACAGGAGTTGGAAGGAAGAGATTAGAGGAAGACATTTTACAGCAATTTAGGAAAAAGATCGCGGGATGCCTGTGTTACACATATACTTAGCCATGAGGAATGCGACAATACTTCTCCCTCATTTTGTCAGGTCCTAGTCTGTAGTCAGCTGGTTAAAAGACCTGTTGGCACAAGTCCTGCCCCTTGTCTGGCTTTTGCACCCGAGGGGTTATTTTAGCTGATGTATGCCTGATACAGAGCTACAGTATAGCTGAGGCACCTACCTGGACTCAGAAAATGAGAAACTTTCTGTGGATGTATTCACAGCCTCCTTTTTCCCAGGTGCATTTTGATCTTTTAGAGTGGAGGGGGTGGGCACAGTTGGACTGGTCTCCAGTTGCAATAGTGAGGGGTTCAGAGCAATCGTCATGAAAAAGGTGGAGATCATCAGGAATGCAGGATGATACAGTATACAAACTATTGTCTAGTAAAATCTACAGAGGAATTTAAAAAAAAACACGGAAAAAAAGTGTCATAGTTATTAACAATCTTTGCAATTTGACTTCTCCATTGTATGGCCAGAACAAGGGCAAGGGGAAGGTGACTGATATGTAGTAGTGCTTTTAGTCCTGAATTAATTATAGTTGATTTTTTGGAAGAATTCTTAAATTTGTTTCTTTCATTCTGTCATAGTGCTATTACTGAACAGAAGAAATGTTGTGTAGCTGCCTTTGAGTTTTCATAATATGATGTAGGTGTTCTCCTTAGAGGATTTTGGAAATCACCTGTGTAGTTATTGTGGAAATAGAACATTAATAACAAAAAGATTCAGAGGGTCTTGCAAACACCTTCATTTATATGAAATGAATGGCTATGTTTTCCTTTACAGCAGTCATGCCTTGGTTTATTTATGGCTAAACCCTTTGAAAACATCCTTCAAGTTCAGCTAGCTCATGGGAGTTAGTTGATCAAAGTGTCTTACTAAAATCTTAGCTTGTTTAGAAAGGGTCTCCTTTTCTTTCTTACAATTTTTCACCAAAACCTATCCTCACTAAACACCACTCAGTCTTCCATGAGCCTTGGTGGAGTATCAGGAGATAAACATTTACCTCCCAGAGAAGGATACACATGGTCAACTATACCGTTTACCCTGCTGCTTTTTGAGACTGTGTTAGACAAAAAAAAAAAGCAGCAGGTATATACTACTTAATAAATAAGGCTTAGTTTTTACAGGCAAAAGCAGCTCAGTTTTCATTGCTTTGAACAAGGGTTGCACATACTTGCACACATGCAGCTCAGGCAGGTTGCTGTGGCTGTGCTTGGAAATGTTGAAGAGTAACAGCAAGGAGGAGTTAGGATCCAGCTCCAGACCTGTAGGCATTTCAGTGTCTGCTCCTGAGCTAAGCGTGTGAGCTCCCATTGTACCCAAGGGAGCCTGAAGAGCTCACCTGGAAGGCCCAGGCAGCACGAGTTCATGAAAGGCAGGCCCTGCTTGGCCAACCTGATCTCCTTCTATGACCAGGTGACCCGCCTAGAGGATGAGGGAAAGGCTGTTGACATTGTCTACCTGGACTTTAGTAAAGCCTTCGACACTGTCTCCCACAGTATTCTTCTGGAGAAGCTGGCAACTCGTGGCTCAGACAGGTGCACTCTTCGCTGGGTAAAAAACTGACTGGACGGCCGAGCCCAGAGAGTTGTGGTGAATGGAGTCAAATCCAGTTGGCGGCCGGTCACAAGCAGAGTCCCCCAGGGCTCAGTTTTGGGGCCGGTCTTGTTTAATATATTTATCGATGATCTGAATGAGGGGATTGAGTACTCCCTCAGTAAGTTTGCAGATGACACCAAGTTGGGTGGGAGTGTTGATCTGCTTGAGGGTAGGAAGGCTCTGCAGAGGGATCTGGACAGGCTGGATCGATGGGCCGAGGCCAATTGTATGAGGTTCAACAAGGCCAAGGGCCGGGTCCTGCACTTGGGTCACAATAACCCCATGCAACACTACAGGCTTGGGGAAGAGTGGCTGGAAAGCTCCCCCACAGAAAAGGACCTGGGGGTGTTGATTGACAGCCGGCTGAATATGAGCCAGCAGTGTGCCCAGGTGGCCAAGAAGGCCAACAGCATCCTGGCCTGTATCAGAAATAGTGTGGCCAGCAGGAGCAGGGAGGTGATTGTGCCCCTGTACTCGGCGCTGGTGAGGCCGCACCTCGAATCCTGTGTTCAGTTTTGGGCCCCTCACTACAAGAAAGACCTTGAGGTGCTGGAGCGTGTCCAGAGAAGGGCGAGGAAGCTGGTGAGGGGTCTGGAGCACAAGTCTTATGAGGAGCGGCTGAGGCAGTCTGGAGAAGAGGAGGCTGAGGGGAGACCTTATCGCTCTCTACAACTACCTGAAAGGGGGTTGCAGAGAGGTGGGTGTTGGTCTCTTCTCCCAAGTGACTAACAACAGGACAAGAGGAAATGGCCTCAAGTTCACCAGGGGAGGTTCAGGCTGGATATTAGGAAAAATTTCTTTACTGAGAGAGTGGTGAGACACTGGAACAGGCTGCCCAGGGAGGTGGTGGAGTCACCATCACTGGAGGTGTTCAAGGAACGTATGGACGTGGCATTGCGGGACATGGTTTAGTGGGCATGGTGGTGTTAGTTGATGGTTGGACTTGATGATCTTACAGGTCTTTTCCAACCTTAGTGATTCTGTGATTCTGTGAGACACTGTATGGGTCTTCAGACATCACTGCCCGTAGTGGCACCTCAGACACCTGGCTTACCTGGGAGATCCCTATTTTTAGACATCTGTAGTTTGGATCCAGATCCCATCCTCAATGTGCAAGGCATTATTTATGGATTTAAAGAAATGAATTCTTAGAAATGGAAGGGGGTTTCCTTTATGCCTCTTTCTGTTACTTGGGCTGAGACCAGAAAATCTGCAGTTGTTTGATTCTCTGCCATCTTTAGGTGACAATCATCTTACTCCCTTTCTTGAATAGTCTCATTTATTCTGTTTGCATTCCACTCAACTAATCACGCACAACTCAACAATGAATTATTCACCTTTTAACTGAATTAATATTTTTGGTTTTATTGATTGCGTTCTTTTTTTTCTTTTTATTTTGTGAAGCTGCAGTTTTGAAGCAGCTGGAAGTTTAGGGTAATGCAAGTTCATCTGATGAAATTTATTTTTTGGGTTGGATGTTTATCTGAAGAATAATTGATTCAGGAGTTTCAGTGATCCCATCTTGTTTGTATTTACTGCTCAGGATCTACTTTAAACTATACTGATGATTTTTAAATTTTTTTCCCCTTTTTTAAAAGTGACATTTTACTTTATAACATTTTAACAAAAATACAGCCTTTTCCTGATGTTAAGACTGAACTGGGCAAAGCTACAGTTCTTGATTCAAGATAAAAGCATGACCTTTAGCAAGAGTGGCTGTTCCTCCTCTCCACCACCACGCCCGGTTCTGTGTTTTCTACTTTAGACAAAGTGGTTTTTCTGACCACACGAGGGCATCGGTGAGCTAATAACAGTGATTTTGCTCATCTCTTAACTACTGTCGGTACAAACCCCATAAATTATGAAAAATATATATGCAGTGGAGAGTTATTGTAGGTTTGGAATAACCATGTGATGGCATTCTGCAGTCATGTGCGGGATCCTGAAGAACTTGAAAGACTGCAGATTACAGAGCTATCTAGTCAATAAATAGATTACAAGGTATAGTTTGATAGTGTTTGCAGTTCTGAGATCCGTGAGCCCCAAATACACAGTTTAGGTCTGTGACCTTTTCCTGGATTGCATGATTCATTTTAGCAAAGTGAGGAGTAGCAGACATACGCTGCTCCTTGAAACAAGCCATCTGAATATGGGGAAGCATAAGAATAGAAAGCTACAAACCTACAGAGCTTGATAAGTTCGTATCTCTAAAAGTCTCCACTAGGTAAAGCAACCCAGATAAAGATCATCGGTTTTCTGTCAGATACGTTTTCTCACATAAATGTCCTCTGCTGAAATGAGGCCCTTGTTGGAAGCACTATACAAACATGTCTAAAATACATTCCCTTTCCTAAAGATCTTCCAGTCTAATTAGAGCAGACAGGCAAAGGGCAGGAGTGGAAATAACCTTAACTTTCTGTTAGAGCAGGCTGATCCAGCACAAAGTTCCTCTTTCTTCCTCTGACCTTCCTGTGAAAGCCCCCAGTTCTCATGGGAGAAAATGTAATAACCTCAACACGCCGTCTTTCGGATCTCAAAAAGTCTGCAGCAGTGCACATTGCTGACGTAAAGGCTAACACTGGTGAAATCCTGCTGGCCCAGTGAGACAAATGCATACTAATAATTCTGCCCTTATGAAAGTTGTTCTCTGATTAGTGAAAGGACAAATGTAGTGAAAATTTAAATCATCTGATCTGTTACAGGAGTGCTAAATGTAGGAGGCTTTTCTTTAGAAAACAAAACAACGTAGTTGATCTTTAATAACTTACCTCTCTGCTTCTTAAGGACAGATTTGATAAGGTCCTAGGTCTGTAGAAAATAAGGCTTTTCTGCTTCCACGTGTAATTTTTTTTCAACTTTCTTTTGACCATGCAATGTCCCTGTGGTTTTCTGTCCAGACTATTCCAAATCGTCATAATGTGCTCGCTTATCCCATCTTTCTAGCTGTTGATTATTCAGGGTACTCCAGAAGAAACCGAATTCAGTGTTTTCTGAGTTCATTGATATTAGGAGGTGTGTCGTAGTCACAATAAATAACGAAGATAGACATTGTCTGCCTGCTCTGATGATATTTTGTAGCAGATTAGCATACTAAAAAGATGACGACCTCACATCTTTTAGTTGAAAAGAATTGACTAGGCAATTTTTAATAATGACAGAGGAATTTACACAGGAGTTAACATAGCAGAGGATCTGTTAGATGGAAGCAAATGTATGATATTCTCTCATTACTTCATTTAGTTTATCCAGTTTTTAAGCCACAGAGTACATATTCATGGACAAAAGACTCAAATGCACCTACTGCTGCAGAGTTTCTGAGCTGGTTCGTAGAGTCACAGCATTTAGTTCAAAAGAAGACCCACAGCAGCAACAACTGTATTTTATATATGGGTTTGGGTTTTTTAGCTGGTGTATAAAAACTTCATTTGCAAGCCAGATACCCCTTTTTATGTGTTTCACTCCAAATCTCCACCTCTTTCCCCACTCAGATTCGCTTTTCTAAAATTCCATTAGAGCTATGATGCTTTGAACAGTTTTGCTATTTGAGACAGAAGTTTAATGCCTGTCTGAAATTTAAAAGCTACTTTTAGAAAGAAATGATCACAGGAGTCAGATAATGCATGAAACTTCATTAGTTCATTTTGAATGCTTGCAAAGTTTTACAGGCAAGATAGAAAATCAAAATGAAGCCGAATGAATGAAGAAAACCTATTAAATGTTTTATACTGCAGTGTGACTAATGTTTTTTCATTTCAGGATGCAGTTGAAGAAACAGAATGTATTTCATACATTATTATTGTCTTGTCTAATACGGAATGTTCCTTTCTGTGGAAAAATGACTTGTGGGCTCAGTTTTGTGCTGTTGATGTGAATAGAAATTGTGCTATTAATTTTTAGTGTATAAAAAAAAGCTGTACATGATACGGCACAAGTAAAAGTAATAGAAGCCAGTAGAATTCTTTTGCCTATTTTTGCCTTTCTCTCACTAGTTCGTGTAAGTAGATTATAAAATGTTTTCTTTCTGTCTTTGGTAGAATTAGTGTTACAATAGAATATAAACCCACGAAAGGCATATTAGCCTTTGATTTGCCTGATGTGGAACTTTTTTATACCCTTTGAGAAAATAATACATATATTCATGGTGCTGATAAAGAATGTGTTGGAGGAAGGGATGTTCTTGTGACCGGTTAAACGCAGCCCAGGGTAACACTGCGGTTTTAAGGTTGTTGGCAGGGGTGGGGGAGGGATAAAAGAAAACAATGATTTTGTTTCAGGGAAAAATCAGTCTTTTGCACATCTCCTGAAATACATTCTGCATTCCGTGGAATACATTTCCTAATCCTTTGTGCCACTGTGGGACGGATTATTAATGCCTTTTTCACCTGGAGAATAGTCATGTTTCATTACAGCCAAAGTCAGTCTTCTTTCATAATAATGTATGGTTTTGATAAAAGATTTTTCACTGATTTTGATGAAGAACATCTCCCAAATCTTGTGTAGGACAAAAGTCTAAGATGTTTTTATTTCTTTTCCTGCAATGATCTTCTGATACATGCCCGATCTTCGTCCACAGGGCTAATGATGAAAGCAAGCTATTTAAGAAAACATCAATATTTTAACTTTATAGTATTTGTAGTGGGTTTATATTCATGTAATTCATATTTTTCAACAATAATTTATTGCATTGTATGGAAAGTAAAATATATTCTTCATTGACTATAAACTGCTCTGTTTAATATATTATATATTAATGAAAAGGCAAAATATCAGATTAATTCTTTCCCTCTGTGTCCCAGGTATGCTAGGATAAGAGTGGATATCTTCTAATTTGCATCTTAGCAGGGTTCTTTTCTTTATGATGAAAAGAGTGAATGAAGAATGGGATCTTGCCAGTCTAGATCCTGCTTACATCTGCATACTTTCCAGGACTGTCTAATCATGCAACTAATTAATCTATTGCACACCTCCTTAACTTGCATTAAACTAAGAACATAAATCATGTCAGCTGTAATCTGACTCAAATCTTTCTGATCAACAGTAAGAAACACCCAATAATGCAGTATTATTATAGATACTAGAATAAGTGTTTGTGAAAATAGTTATTGCTTGGGCACTTCAGCTTTTTGTTTTTAAAAAGTCTTCCTACATAAATATTTTCTACAGCTGTAAAACCTGCAGCTGTGACCCTGTTTGCTTGTATTTTGTAAAATGATGTTCTGCCCATTTGTATGTATTTATTAAGTTATGATGCATGAAATCCTGCTGGTTTCAGTTTTAGTAAATGTGTTGTATGTGGAATGATCCACTGAATGCTTAAAAAGGCTTAGTAGAAAGGTTGATTACTTGTTTGTCACTGCATACAACAAGGAGGAATTAATTTTTTTTCTGTAATGAAGATGTAAAATCCTATAAGGAATGGCCAGTTCTGTTTAAACATACCCAAAAGGATAAGAAAAAATTGATTTGGGGAGTTTTGGGGAATGGAAATATAGTCCATCTTTTGAAGCACAAATTGCATCCCTTTACACCTGCAGGATGTTAGCCTGGAATTAGTGTATTATTTCTGTTTTTTCCCCCCTTTTTAAGTTGTATCCAGAGTATTAAAATAAGCATTGTGTTTTGCGTAAGAGGACTAGATATTAATTAGTCCTGGCAGGGCCAGATGTATTGAAACCAAGAGGGGAAAGGTCCGTTCCCCTGTACATGCACCAGCTTGCCCCCATTGGAAACCAGAGTTTCTTTGCCAGTCCTCAGGCAGAAACTAGCTTTTGTTGCTGTGAGCACCTCAAAGGAGCTTTTCTGGCAAGCACTCCTGAATGGGAGGCACTGACACATCCTGCGCCCTTCAGGAATTTTAATGACGTTAACCACATCAGGATACAAAAGTAAGCTGCTGTATTAAAAGACCATTTACTCTCTAGCCAACTTGCTGTGTTGAACAGAGGCTTGTCATGTACAGGGTAGGGTGACAGGAATATCTACAACCGAAAAATCAATCTACATCAGAGGCACATCCCACACTGCATCAAGGAGAAAGTCCTTCACATTTTACTGGAAGTCATCACTCATTTATTACTTTTCTGTTCAAAGCTAGAAATATTTTTAACCTCATCTGATTTCTGCTTACCAAGTCTAAAAGATAATTCCTAACCTGTAACCGTGAGTTCTTTTTCTACCAGCGGTTAAGTCTAAGTACATGTTCTGCCCCTTGTTTTAGAGAGCTTTTTACAAGACTGTAATGGAGGTATGGGCATCTAAGACAGTGAGAGCCATTGGTTAGATTTCTTGCATGAAACTCCCAGGAATAAAGAGAATTTCAAGTGGGAAAATACAGGAGGAGATGAGATTCCTTCTCTCTTTTCCTGTTTCCGCAACAAAGATAACTCCTGGAATTTTAGTCTTTAGTTTATTGTAACAGACTTGAAAAACGAGGAGCTGATGTATGGGCGTAAAACACATGGGTGAAAAGGTGGCAGTATTGAAGGTGGTGAATACTCTGAAATATGAATGAATGAATAATAGATATACTGAAATGATCATTTCACTTGACTTTTCTAAGTGTCTATTAATCATTAAATTGGATACTATTATAAACATGTCAATAATAGATATTGATATATATTCAGTCTAGATGTATTTTGAATAGTTCCTTAAAAGCGTCACGTCACATAAGAAGTCAGCCAATTTAATAATTTTATTGCCATCAGACATATAAATGTTAACATGATGAAAACTGCCTATTGTTTCTTTTATTATATTTATTTGCTTGGCACAAGCAAATTGGGAGCAACCAGCACTTCTTAAGATACAGAAATGCACAGTTGTGCTACTTGGGACTGCCTTTGAGGTGGTGAAGCTTCTTTTTAAAGACATTTTTTTCTTCTCAGTTTCATTGCAATATATGATTAAAATTACTGGGTGCTAAAATATTGTTAGGCTCACTTGTATGAAATCAGCTGAAGCTAAATTTAATAATGCTTTTGGTCAGTTTTACTCACAGAGCCAGAGAGATTTGTTTGTGATTCATTAGAAGAAAATTAAATCTGAGTTCAAAAGGGAAGTACTGTAGTTGTGAAAACAGCTCATACATTAGAATGAAATGCTGATATGTGTGGGACATAAATCATTTTAATAACAGAGTACAGCAGCCCTCTCCATAATTCACACACTTTTGTTAATGGGCTATTGCAAGCTCCTTTCTTCCCATAGTTGTGACAGTGTCTTGTAGAGGCAATGCACATTGTATCTGGATCAGCTGGGTGTATCAAAATGTGATGTATGCCAGTGTTTCCTTGCTTTCCGGGGGTTAATTTTCTTAAATTAGATGATTTCACATCAGAATTCAATCGAATTCAATCCTGCATTCACTTAAGTGGCATGAATGTGGTTCTAGATCCCTTTCCAAACGTGGTTAAGATTTGGTTACTACACAATATAAAGTTCCCTTACCACGGTTTGTCTGACCAGCTGAAGTCTAGACAAAACTACCAGCCTTTGACTCATCTTCAGAGTGGCCCCTTTTACAGATTGGTATGCATTTAATAGCTGTTTGGCATAAATAAGACACAGATGTGAAACGTCTGGTTTCATCGTGTTGTTGAGTGCATTAAATCATGTAACTGGCTTCTCTGAGCCTCTTTGTCTTCTTTACATTACTGTATGAAGGATGATAAGATCACTTAGTTTCCAAACTGAATGTGTTTGTATCAGTTTCCCTTATTCAGTTGGCTCTGAGAATCCCAGTGTTGTCAGAAAAAAAAAAAATGAAGTGTAGCCAGTAAAACTGTTTTGGCATCCATTCATATCACAGAATCACAGAATCACTACAGCTAGAAAAGACCTGTAAGATATATCGCAGAAGGAACTGATACAGAGCAAGTTTTTCGGAGCCCAACATCTTGTTGAATGTAAAATGAGTGTTTAGTTCTATTCCTGCCTGGCTACCCTTGTGTCAGGAGCAAATGGATGTGTAAGAGGCAGGACCAGAAAATTAAGTCAAAGTATTAACAAGTCTTGGTATTTGCTGTTGTTTCTTAATTTCTTTTTCTATCAAGCACTTCCTTCATACCATTGCCTCTTCAGAAAAGCACATTCCTTTAGCATCTTTCTGACCTGCAGTCTTCATGTTCAGCTCACATAAAATTTTTGTTTGTTTGCTTTATTGACTTTGGAAGACCTACGGAGCCTCCATCCACAAAGTCCTTTCGAGTGCACCTGTTACGCATTGGTGTAAGTGCCTGAGAATATAATACAGTTAAAGAAAAGAAGAGAACAAAAAGATTGTAAACCAGGGACTAAGATCATTGATGATTACTGAGAATTTGGACTTTATAGAGAATAAAATAAGAATCACATATATCCCAGGAGAGGATGGCAGTTGTGCTTCTTGTGCGGTGAGAACTTTGAAGAACCACCTGCCCAAACAGGCAGTGGAAAAGTGCTTTCATGCTCTGGTCATGAATCACCAATATATATAAACAAGTTTAGATAATGCATAACTGACACATGTGTGCCGTGAGTGTTTTGGAAATTGTGGTTATTTTGGAAATCAAAAGGAAGTCTCAGAAGGAAAATTTCACAGGTTTTCCAGCTATTCTACTCTGATCCATACCTCATAGCTGAAACTCAAGGCTACTAGACTGAATCCATCTGTTGTTTTACAACGCTGTGATACACACACCAGGCAGTATGGAATCTTCACGATAATGCAGTAATGAATAGTGCCTTTCAGTGCAAGTATAGCTAGAAAGAGCACAGATTTCTCTCAAAAAGATATGCTTTGTCAAAACTCTCGCTGAAAGAAACAAAGTTGATAAAAGTCTTGCAATAGATTCGAACGGAAAGTATTGTGGAGGGGACAGATCAACTTTTGAGCAAGCAATTTATTTATATATTTGAAAAACATCCATCACAATAGTAAGATGAAGCTCAGTAGGTTTAGAAATTCCAATTGGACAAGCTTGGAAAAGTTACTATGGATTTCTTAGATTTGTTTGAGCTTTTTCTCTACTTCGAGTACTTGGCTTTTTGTCTTCTCACTCCAGACAAACTAGGTTTTTCCCACTGACTGTCTTTCAGTTTGCCAGGTTCATAATACATCCAGTTTTGGATCCTCACCCTTAAATCTACCTTTCCAGCAGTTTCTAACATCAAGAATTCCTCCAGCCCTCAGAGGGGTGACTTAATCTATGGCTCTTCCATCTCTTTGTATCTGTCATGCTGAAGAATGTATCGTTGTCCAAAAGTTTTTCTCTTCGGTTTTTTCCCTCATCCTCCCTCTGATTTCACATCCAGATTCAGTGATTTACTGTTTACTTCTTTCTAAAATATATCTTCAATTCTAATCTAGATATTTGCTAGTCTAACTTTCACTTTATAGAGGCGCCTTCAGAGCAAAGAGAAGTTGTTAGTTGTAAAATTGCCTTAAAACACTTCCACGGAGACAGGCATGGAGAGGAGAAAAGCCTGATAAGTCACAAATGGCATTATCTAAGAGCTCAAAGAAAAACCAGGAAAGTACATCCAGAAGATTTTCTTCAAAGGGCTCTACAGTCTGCTAATTTAACACAGTTTCTAAGTGTATGGCAAATTTAAAAAACAATTACCCCAGCAAAACAGTGCTAATAAAAACTGGTTGTTAAAGTATTCAGATGTAGCAAAATTTTACTACCTTCTGTGTGCATAGATGTTACTTAAAAAACAAGTAAATGAATGAAACTGCTGCAGTTCACTGGCATGATATTTACACATTTGCTGGTGATGTTCTATTCTAGTATCCTTAAATTTTCAATTATTTTACTCTGTAACCTATTAGCTATATATAAAAAAATAAGTAAGGAGGTCACATTCTTAAGCTGTTGTACCACTTGTCTCTTTTTCTCTCTCATGCAATTTTTTTCAAAGTTTTAATAGAAGTCAAATGATGAATGTTCTGCTGTCCTTTTAAGAACAGAAAGTCACGAATCATCATAAAAGAAAAGTTTTTGTCTTAACCACGTGCTGTTTCAAAGTTACAAAGACCTGCTTTAATCATATCAACACTACTGTAAAATAGGTGTATATTAGAAACTTGTCTAGTGCATATGTACCAGAAATATTATTTGTGAACAACTTATTATATGTGAGAAATACACGTGAGAAACAAGGCTCTTTTGTCTACAGAACCTTTCACTCAACATGTAAACAATAGTTGTATTTCAAAATATTTAGTGAATTTTTTCAATGGAGTAACTCAACAAAAATAGAATACGGTATTTGGGTCACTGATCATGGTTATGTTTGCCTCCTAGAGCTTCCTTTTGCAGAATTTTTAGTATTTTTCTATGAAGAACCCAGAAGGATGAACATGTAAAAAATTTTCCATCATTTTATTGTTTCTCTTTACAGAACAATACTTTGTTTTGATTCATGAGGCTGACACTACCATTTTGGTTTTATGATTCTATTTTAAACTAAGTTCAGCCATTTTTGTTGACTAATTTAGTTTTGCAATCTACCAGTTATGCAAAAAAGAACTGTTTATTTTGGAGGAAATCTCTTAAACCAAAAAAGTATATGACCCTAAGGGTAACGTGCTGTTGTGGTTAAGTGTCTTTCTTCCTATACAAATGTTAAATTAATGTAATTTATCAGATTAGATCTTGATTTTGCACTAATGACGTGGTTCACAGAGGATGTATTGTACCTCTTTGAATTAATATAAATTCTATAAAGAGAAAGAAAATTATGTTTTGAATAGCTGCCAAGGCACTGTTGTTAGAGCAGATGTTTTCAGTTCAAAAACATGTATGGAATTCATGTCAGCATGAAGTTGAGTCTGCAAGACAGTGAATTCAAGTATTAAACTGCTCTACAGCCCCAGTGAAAACCATGATAATGCCAGCGAACTTCTGAGAAGGCAATAAATTGTAGTTATTGGGGCACATAAATTCATTAGAGAATTAAATGTATTGTGGTAGCTGAGAAGAAGGTTAATTTGTAGAGGCTAAAGACATCGATTTTACATCTCTGTCATTAAGTTTCATTAAAAAAAAAATGGCATTAAATTATAGAAGATGAGTAACTGAAGGGCAGTTCACATATGAATCATTAATTCACTATGTGACTCAGAGTTCATAATGGGAAGGAGTATTTTTACCTTCAGTCACCCACTTAAATCCAGCCCCAGCTTAAAGTGACTCAGCCCTGACCATCTGACAGCTGTTGGGTGTTCAGCTGTGCAGTGAATCGATGGGGAAAGTGCAGTCAGCAGACAGGTGTAGAAAACCCACCACTGTAGACTTTTGCGGTCATGGCAGGGAAGTTAAGGATTAGGCGAGTGTGTCATTTGACCTAGCCATTTACTGACGAATCTCAAAGAGCACGTTTTCTTTAGTCGCTGTACATGAAAGGAAGATCAGTCTGCCCATCGATAAAGAATGCGGAGCTGTCGTTGGGTGCGTGTGAAATTTGTAAATGGATGTACAGCCAGGTGTTGCCAATACTAGGAGAAGCGTTCAAACAGGACATGATCCTGTCTACAGGGGGATTTTGAATCATGTTGGCGATTATCAGTAAGCCCTTTTCTAGTGTGGGTAAGATCTGAATGCACTGAGTGGTTCAGATGTGGCCGTAGTCTTAGATCTGGTGTGGTTCTAACGTGCCACTTAGGAGCCCTGGTTTACTCTGCTTTATCCTGTGTCCTCGTCAGGTGGGATGTTGCATTTATTGAATTAATGCTGGCCCTACAGCTCTTCAGCAGACCTAGTATGTTATTATTAGGTTGTTAGAGTGGTTTTCCTTGCTATAAGAGAGATTTACAGCTCTATTTCTTATTTTACAGATAACCATTCAGAGGGACAGTGGTTTGGATGTCAGTTCCCCCAAACATGGAAAAGTGGATCCAGACAACATGCCGCATGTTGGTGGAAATACTTGGGCTGGTGGAACAGGTTTTTCATTATCTTTTTTTTTTTTTTTTTTAAACACATCATTAAAGGATGTCTAAGGGAGATGCTGTGCCACTCAAAAATGGATTTATACGAGGCCACCCTCTGCTTAGAGCTATTTTACTCAATACAGGGTCACTTTATTGCCAGTGAAAAGAAGTATTTGTAGTGTCTAACTTAAACTGTATATAGCAGATCTCTACTTCAATTCCATTTTGTTGTTTCTCTTCATTGGCCATCTAGAGAACCAGAAGCTTGCAGCCACAGAAACTAGGCTGAGTCTTTTGCCATTCTCTTAGATGTCTCTGTAGCCGCAGCAATTTAGGTAGTGTAGGCAAGACGCACACAGAATAGGCTAAGTGCCTCCTAGTTCTAAAAGGGCATGATAGTAATCACTAGATAAAGTGTAAACCAACAAATTCTAAGGAGAAGACAGAGTCTGAATGAATGGCTTTAAGGGCCAGGAGCTTTGAGGAGGTATAAGAAGACTTATATGATCTATAGTCCCCTTTGTACAAGGTGGAAACCATTATGAATCTGGTCTCAAGGGCCTACAAACACAAGTATTTCACTGGAGGAGTTCTTTAACATGATAGCTGTTTGGTTTTGAAAATCTTTGGCAATAAATATTTCTACTGGGGATTGCTGGCAAACTTTTTGGAACATCTGTAGATATGACAATGGAAGCTTTAAAGAAAATGTGTTCTTATTTATTATCAAATGCATATTCTTAACTATTTTTTATCTCAATCTTGTTAGGTGGGAGAGACACTGCTGGGTTAGGTGGCAAAGGTGGGCCATATCGACTGGATGCTGGCCACAGGGTTTACCAAATATCTCAAGCTGAAAAGGATGCTGTTCCTGAGGAGGTTAAGAGAGCTGCTCGAGAGATGGGTGAAAAAGCCTTTAAACAGAAGTAATGTGGAAGTCTTTATTTTCCCTGCCATTTCCCATAAGAAATTGAAAAAGACAGCTAAAAAGATTTTTCTTTTTTAACTGTATTTCTCAACTACCTTACCCTGATCATTATCATTTAACAGAGCTTACCAGCTTGTGTTTAACTGTTCTGGACACGCTGTATAGAATGTTTATTGAATTAAGCCACACTATTAAAATGACTGTGTGATTTGTAAAACATTGCTACATGGATAAGGAGGCTGATGTGAATATTTATCTTTTTAAAAAAGGGATCTACCATATGAGAATTTGTTTGAATTATGATTAATCCAGATTGTATATTGTTAGGAATTCATCACCTAACAAATGTCTTTCGAAACGGAGCATTACAAGCAAATCACTTCTGTTTGAAAGACCTGTAGCTAAATGGTGAGATGATTTGAGCTATTAGAGCTTAGTAGAGACTTCTACACAAACCCCAGGTCTTCCCAGCATTACTGTAATGCATGGTTACTAATCAACTATTTCCCAGACTGTGCACAGAGGTTCAGATTTCTTCCACCAGCTGAACTCTCAAGTCAAACTCTGGTACTTTGCGTAAAAAAATCAAAGTCTATTGATTGACAGTCATACCAAGTGAGTTTTATGTTTCCCAGGATATACTGCAGTGTGAGTGTCTGTCTGAAAGTAGAGAGTACCAGACACAGATTAAAACATCAGAGCAAGTAAATTTAGCAGTAGCTTAATCAACTCACATTTTGGTGCTATTAACAAAGTGATCCCCTGTAGGGGGCAAATCTGGGTGCTGTGAGTAGCAGGTGAGATTGCCATTTGCTTCAACTGATGTATAAATAATTAGGCAGTTAAGCATAGAGCACACACTGTACATGAATCACTGTATTTAAAAACAGAAGTTTATCTATTGCGTTCAGGTCAAGTTTATTTTTTAATCACCTTTTTATTACTAAATTACCTGGAGCATTTAACATTGCTGTTAGAGCATTAGTGATTAATAAGGACAGCGAAAATGTATAGATTGTGTCAGTGCTTCAAAAGAAAAGACCCTGAAAGGCAAAATACCTTTTAATAGTTATTTAATTTACACAAGCAACATAGAGAAATTTAAATTAAAAAGAGTCAGTTAAGGTTTTGTTTTCAAGGGGAAGGCAGAGCTTGTTTTGTCTTTTTTCCTGGTGCTTTATAGGGGGTTAGGTGGGGAAGACTACTTTTAACCCTTTCTGCATCCCCGTTCTTCAAAACTGCTGATCAATTGCTTCATAATGGAAACAATTGATATGTATGGTCTTGGATACTGTACATCTCTTTGTGCATATGCACATATACACACATGGCATGCTTTGATGAGTTTCTACCTGCTTGTACAGTGATTTACAAAATTTGTGCTAGGGGAAATTCCTGGACACTGCTACGTGTGGTGGAAACAGTGCAGCTGTGTCCTGTAAAATCTGAGTATCTGCACAGGAGTTAACAATTCATGTCCTGCTAAAACCAGTGAGCTTGCATGTACCAGTTGTAAATGTAGCCTATTCTGAAGCCACATTTTACTTGGATTATTGTTCTGTACCTCTTGGATAGTTGTGGGAACTAACAGATAAAAGGAAGCTGGAGTCCTCAGGCTGAAGAAAAAATATAAGGGGAACTGCAAATTTCACTGCTTTGTTTATACATGATTATCTAGAAGGGAGAATTTTAATATGAAAGCTATTGATTGCTTTCCTGGCTAGGTAGTACCTCTAGTGGAAAACATTTTAAGTTGCCCTATTTCACTAGAATGAAGTTAGCAACTGTTCTTGAATAGATGCAGTATTTTTCATGGTACTTTTCTGAACTAGCTTTCACTGTGCATTGATGTAGAGTCTAACAAAGTAAAACTGCACGTGAGGTTTTTTGTGTTTGAAACAAAGTGTTTTCTTCATTGATGGTGAAGATACTGAACTCCGTTGGCTGGATCCGTGAAATGAAGTGTACAGCACTGAAAGTTACCTTTTCCTGCCTTTAATGAATAATAGTTGGCTATAATGACTATGTCTATGCAAAATTTAAAATAGAAAGAGACTTAGTCATACCGAAGACAATAAAGATTTTATGTTTGATTCTAATATTATCATTAAAGGGCTAGTATAAACAGCAATTCTCATGTATACTGTATGTTCCAGGCAAGTAACTTGTGATGGTATTAAAAACTTGTCATTAGAAGTATAACTAGCCTGTACATACTTTACTATCCATTTATAGTTCATTTAAAAATCGGTATGTTCAAAACGGTGTGAGTGAGATTATGCTGTTATGCAGTGCTTGTTTGAAATGAGCTGTGCACAGATAGACCAATATGTTTTAGCTCAGGACTGAACCCAGCCACATGCTGGATGGTAGGGTGGGCAGATACACAATTGCTGCCTTGCTATATGATGCTGGGTTATAGAAAATACCAAACAGTGCACACTCCCAGCATATCCACCTGTCCCCTAGCTCGTTCTTCACTGTTAGACCTCTGTAATTACATTCCAGTTGTGAGTTTCGCCAGTTTAAGAGTGTCTGCTTAGCTACAATGTTGAGAAGAATGGTACAGAATTTTAAGTGGGCACATCTTAACTTACAGAAAAAGCATATACCTGGTTTTATATTGCAGATGTTGCGCTCTCTGTTAGACCTCTGGATAGGATAGTGTTCAGTGACATGACTCATTTTTTTGTGGGGGAGCACATTTTTGTTAATGTTCATTTAAAACTTCTTTGTTTCATAGTTTCATCATTTTATGAAGCACAAAGATAGGTATTTGAGACAGAGCTACCAGTTGTAGGTCTTCAAGGACAGATTATATAGTGTGTCTTCAGTTAACCTTTGTGTTAAAGCATGGATCGTGATATGTTTAAAATACTCCGACGGTGAAGTAATGAATAGACACTCATGATCCTTTTATGTACAGATAGCAACACCTGAGCCAATAAAACCTTTAGAATTTGATCACAGTTTTCAGAACATCTGATTTACTTCCCAAACATTAAAGCAGATTAGGAGAGAGACAAAGGATTAGTAACTTTAATAAGTTTTAATGTGATGCAACCCCTGTAGACACTGGTGATCACCTGCCTTGTCAAAAATTCACAAAAGCGGCTGCCACTTCTTTGACTTGTCTCTTGTGTATGGTTATTACAGTCTGAATTTCCCAGTTATCAAGTAAATAAACTTGTAATTTATATACATAAATGGATGATATGCTTGTTTCCTAAAC
The DNA here is from genome assembly GCF_030936135.1 of Gavia stellata. NCBI lineage: Eukaryota > Metazoa > Chordata > Aves > Gaviiformes > Gaviidae > Gavia > Gavia stellata. The sequence goes on from NC_082594.1 coordinate 34,433,678, forward strand.
TGTTCTTAGCTCCCTGTTCTTCGCTTTAGATTGAAAGAGATTCAGATGAGTGAATATGATGCATCAACTTACGAAAGGTTCTCTGGAGCAGTCCGACGTCAAGTTCAGTCACTCCGCATCATCTTAGACAATCTACAGGTAATCTTAGGTTCACTGATACAGACACATGGCAAGTTCATTACATTAGGCCCCAAATACTATCCTGCTAATATCCTGTTACCATCTGACGATCATACCTTTGAGGGCTAAAAGCAGATTCAGGTTACAATCGTGGTTAGGAAAAAAAGGCTCATATTACTATTTCAAAGGCAGCTTTTAAATGGATCCTGGTGCTCATCTCTACAAGTTACAGTATTCCCATACCACAGATTACAGAGATTACTTATTCAGGAACACAATTTTGTGAAAGAAAATACTATATGTTATTAAAAGAATATGTGATGGTGTGTAGAGCATAGCCTTTGTCTTTACCTCCTGTCCAAAAAACTTTTTTTGGCTGACAAGTGCAACTGCTATAGATGTTAAAAGCACCCACTCCAGGTGGGTGCTTTACTGCATATGCAGCTGAAAACATGATTTTTTTTTTGTCAGGTTTGTTTTTAACTCTTGCTAATAAAAATAGATATAGCCCAAATCTCCTCAGTGGAAGCTGACCAAAACCACCAGTTTGCCATTCTTCTAGTAATTGGTCTTGTGGTTGTTCCAGGTTTTATTAATACTAGTGTTCATATACGGGGTAAATAAAATAAAAGGTGCATTGTTTCTAGGAGGAATCTGCTAATCTTCAGTGAAAATTAAAGGAAAATTAATTTTACTCCTTATAGGACATCTCTCATTAAAAATATTTCTGTTGAAGGCTGCCAACCACTGGTATACATATACCTCAGTTTATTAGTTAGTCACTGTGCTGTGTCTAATCTGTCTCCTTACTTCATCAATAAAACTGAAATATAGAAAGAAATTACTTCGTATGATTGACAGACTTCTCCTGGGCCAAAAAATCCAATCCCCTGGTATTGCAAGTGAGAAAGGTAACATTTTTCTTTGCCTTACTTATATCTTTAAGCCGTTGTAACTACAACAGCACTAGTGTAATCACATATATACACAGAGAACCATTAGCCAGTTTTATTATGAATGTATCAATTCAGAGAGCTCCTCGTATAATGAACATTTAAGATGGTCATGAGTAGGTGATTCATGCACCTAATATGTGTTTCAGTTCAGGGTATAGGCTTTTGGCTTGCAAAGACAGGTTTCAATTGAAAAATTTTAGATATAAATCTCTGTTTTTCCTACATAATTTTTGTCTAGGTGCTTTTTTTAACCATGTTTCTAGTAGACATGCCATTGGAAGCACACTTTAGGTGTGAAATGAATAAGTGAGTCTTCAGTTTAAAGTATTTTTTTTAGTCTGCCTTATCTATTCCTTGGAGCCAAAATTCTTACACTCAGGGATCATGTTAATCATAATCAAAATATAACATATTTTAATATAAGGAGACTTATCCTGTCGCTTTGTTAAAAAGGTCATTTTAATATCAAGGCAAAGTCTTATAAGCCTCAGTATTTTATGAGACTTTGCTGACTTCCTGGCAAAATCTGTAACAGCTAACCACAGAGCTAGTAAATGTTTATGATGAAAAAAAACCCCTCACTGAATTTGGAAAAGCTAGATTGTAGAATACAAGCAATATTGAAAGCAAATTTTTAACTTGATAAATATTTATACAGATCTTGGTAGGTTTTTTTATTAGAAGATGCACTAGGAAAATGAAGATAAATGATAACAGGAGTTACTTAGTTGCAAAATGCTTTCTGTTAATTGGGAAGCTGAGTCCAAGTACATTTCATGTTATCTTTTTGAGAAAAAAAATATTATTTGAATTCTTCAGCACGGTAAGTCATTCAACCCTGATGAAGGACTATGTCTCTGTCTCCTCTTTTTTCTGGATAGTCCTATGTACACCCTGGGTTCTCAGCTAAAACTGTTTTCTTTCTGTTATCAGTCAGACATTCCTCATTTCTCAAATAAGAAGTCAATGGCACAGTCAGTTGCAGTAAACTTTGCAGCTCGGATGTCTGTGTGTTTTTAACTTTGTGAATATCCCAAATTACCTTCTCAGTAGAGAACGCTTTTGGCTTTTTAAAAATGTTTGAGTTTGCTTTGTTTCAAACCCGATGTGTTCGCATAATGGAAATACATTGTCCATGTTTATTTAACCTGGATTTATTTAACCTGAACTCAACATAGGCCTTTTTATTATTAGGTTTGTGGAGTTTTTAAAAATATGTTCCTTTGATTAAATTTTACATCCCAAGAATTGAGAGGCTGGGATTCAGGGCCAGTTGTTGATGGCTTGCAAAAATCAATAGCAGCAGAAAGAGATGTTTGGAATAGGCTGATACTTGAAAGTGATAGATAAATACGGTCTGAGAATGTAATGTCATTGTTCATTTTACTTTGCATAACTCACTGTTCTCTGTCAGCTCTTTGAACAACATTAACAAAACATTACAAGTTGTCGTTTATCTGCTGTAGAAGCAGCAAAACCAGAAGTCCAGGAAATCCAGTCAATTATGAGCTTTTTCTCTCTCCTAATGCTGGCCAAACCCTGAATAAAGCTTGTCTGTCTGAACTCCAGATTCAAAAGCTGATGGTCAGTCACTCACTCAGAAGGGCCTTCTTAGATTTCAGATGACTTGCCTTCCAGAAAGTACTTCTCTTTTTATTGATTATTACAGAGGAAATCTGGTGCAACTGTCCCTGTAGCTTCTAAGCATCGTTTAGGCACCTACATTTAAACTGGGCAAACCTGAGCCTGAGTCACCGAGCCTACTGGGGCTCTGTCTGATTTAGACCATGTGGGAACTGTCTGGTCATAGCAGCAGAAATGAAATAGTGGCACTCCTATAATAAACATGGCTCAGAGAGCTGACAATGCAAAAAACCCTGTGCCGTGTCAGTAGTAGTTTTCTGATTTCAGCAGCTAAGGGAACATATGCATGTTTTCGCAGAAGCAAATGCAGACCACAACTGGCAGTATTTCATACAATCCTATACTGTTACGAGTTACATATTTAGGTATAGTCACTTCACATACACAACTTTTTGTGTGATATTTATAGACATCACTTATATTTTGCGGGCTTTTTTGTAAATATGGCTTTGATATCTTTCAGTGAAAGGAATTACTGCAGTGGTGTATTATGATCAGCCATTGCCATGCTGATAAGATATGGTATCTGGCACATTTTTCTAATTTCAAAAGCAACACAATGAATATATATACAATATTTTTTCATCAATATGGTCACAGTATATTGCGGTAGTAATGGGTCGTATGCCCTTTCTAGTAAAATATGAAAGGTATATATGTAATAGTTCTGTTTTTCTATTAAAATTGTAAATGCTTTTAACTTACGTTGCTTTTATGCTTATGAAAATTATATCTTGAAAATGCTTTGAAGCTTTCCTGTGATATATATGTGCATTGTATAACACATGTGCATAAGGGGATTTTTTTCAGCTTTTATAAAAGGAAATAAATTCTTAGGAATTCTGCATGGAAGAGGCAGATGTGAAGTAGTCTAAATAATTTTGGCATTATTTTGGAATAAGGTTAGGTCAGATTTTGTGAGCATTCTTTCCTGTTTTAGGAGAGAATGCAACTCTGTGTTCCTCCAATAAAATTTCGGCTCAAATACTGTCTTTTGTTGCATAAGCTTCAAAAGGTATTAAATGGATTTTAACTATGTCCAAAGTTAAAAGCAGTTTTATTCTCACACTGCTGTTGCTTGAAGAGCAACTAGCCACGAAGCTAAAGCATTGTCAATGAAAACAGTAGTGAAACTAGTTGAGAATTTGCTCAATGATGCCAAAACTTTATAATCTTCTGTTGTTTGTCCCTCCTCCCTACCGAAAGGAAGCAAATGACAAAAATTTGACAAAACAGGAGCCCTAAGGAAGCCCTAAGGATCTACCTCTGTTCCAGTACTTGTAGTGGCTAAGATGACTAGGAACAAAGTACTCTCATCTGCATCATCCTGTAAGGTGCACGATTCGTTTTAGACAGGCTGTGTTCACTCAGCAGCATGTTGTCTTCAGGTGCATTTTTTTAATGGTTAGTTGGAATGCTGTTGAAATTTGCCATGGGTTATCCTACTGTGTTTTTCACAGCAGGAAAACTCCTACAGTGTCATTTTGGTGGAGCAGGTAGAGAACACCTGGAATTTGCAGGTGTCTTTTCGTGATGTTACACAACTCTTTGGGCAACAAAGGAATCGATGATTCTATGGAAGAAGGGGCGTCAAATTTCCTCCCGAGAATATTTAATGATAGTGGAAACTACTAGTTGGTGGTACAAACAAACTCATGGATGCCCCACTGCCAAAGTGGGTTTAATCTAGGTTGACTGTAGCACCATGAAAATGTATCAGAGGGCACAACTGACTGAATTCATAACCTAAGAAATCTGTTCCAATTCCCCCTTCTGTGATTTACTAAAAGGCTGAGGTTTCCATGTATTGGCATTGCTTTTGCCTCCCATCAGGAAGCATCTGTAAAGCTTTTGACACAACCTCACTAAAAAAACTGTTTGTCACAACTATGTTAATTCTATACTGTAAAATTAATTAATCAAAACATTTTCCTTGTGGTTTTGTATTCTTTCTGCCCACTTATTTTCATAGGTAAGTAGTCCATTAGTCTTGAGTAACTATAGGCAATAGACAGTACTCCAGAACTCCTCCTTTCATACACACCAAAAAGAAAAACGTATAAATTTTGACCAAAGCAAAATCAAAGATTCTCTGAGGCTTAAGAAGCCATCATCTGACTGCTCAGACTGTACAAAATTATAAAGATTCATCCCCTCAAATCCCAGGTCTGCAGTTTACTGGGATTTGTAATGTGACACTTCCTGCTCATCACAGAGCAACTGATTTTCATTCCTGAGAACCAGTGTTTAAGGCAGTTTGTGTCCTGCTGGATATTTGATTTGCCTCCAGCTGCTGACCAGCAATTTGCTGAGAGTGCAAAAGCATTATACATATATAAATTTAAAATCTTCTTTCTTGCTGGGCTTACTACTAGGATAAGCAACTTCAACGTGAAGATTTGAGCAGAAATTAAATAAACCATGAAACCCATATATGCAGACTTTACTGTCTTTAGGTGGATATAATGTATTATGAACCATGATGAAGCTATCCTTTGAAAACATTCTTAAATATGTTGCTTATAATATTAAAACACTTGAGTCTTCAATCTTAAATGCTTGCTTCTATGTACAGGAGTTCCACGAACATTTGAGTTCCTGGATTGTAATGAGTGTTCATCAAGTCAGGCTGTAGATAACCAGTATCCTTTTAAATAAAACAAAAGAAGCATTTAATGGACTGTCTCTTGAGTATCACAATTTTCAAGGTTTTTATTTTAAAACAGAAAATTAGTTTATTGTTAATATTGTTTTAAAAGAAACCACTTACCGAAGATAAATACTACTTAGTTTTACCTTTAAGTCACCTGATGTTTTTTTCTTGCGCTGCTTGAATGGAGAACACATAACAAATAGTCAGTTGTGCATGTCCCGCTGGTTGTATGTATTTCTGCACAGGCTTGTTACACAGATTTCCAGCATATTTGCAAGAAAAAAGGTTAACATTTCTGCAGTCCACAGTTAAACTCTCATGTATGAAACAACTTAAAAAAGACAAAATTACAGAGGGAACATGTTCTTTGTCAGTGTTAATTTTTCTTTCAGAGAAAAAGAGCAGGACAGCTATGAAAATGTGTTTGGGTTTCTTTGACTTACGCCAAAACTATCACATCATTACAAAGAAAATTCATGTGTGTGTCATGTTCAGTAGGTCTTAAATTGTCTAACATACACTCACGTTACTGAGTGAATTAAGGTTTCTTTTCTGTTGTAGGCCAAGGGTAAGGAAAGACAATGGCTGAGACACCAAGCTGTTGGAGAGCTAGATGATGCCAAAATCATTGATGGGCTGACAGGAGAAAAAGCCATATATAAGCGACGGGGAGAACTTGAGCCACAAGTAAGTATCCAAGAAGTAGCAGGGGAAGGTGGGGACAAGCTTAACCCGTTTGCTGATTTCATAGTGGCTGTACAATATCTGTGTTTGGAGTTGTGAGTAAGTTATAGGGATGAGAAACTTAGAAGAATCATCTCTGGCTTGGGAAGTCCCTGATACAGAGGCAACCACAGGATGGAAAATTCACTTTACCTCTTCCTATAGTCTTCCATACGTATTTCCTGTTGGCCACCCTCAGAGAAAGGATGCTAATTTAGGCAGTGCTTTGTTTTGATCCAGTGCAACAGTTTTTATGTTCTTATTTTATATTTTAATGAGCTGAAGGGGATTAGCAGAAAATGTTTTGTTTGTTTGTTTTTCTAAGAAAAAGGAAAATATTTTCTCACTAATATAATTGAATTTAATTTTTGTTAATAAATACCGTGATACCCTGGGAAGTTTAAAAAAAAAGTTATTTACAAATGTCTTCTCCTTATTCCATGACATGCAAAGAATTTCAACTTCCACAGACATTTGGATTTGCAAGAATAAAAATTTTAATGGGAAAAAAGTGTGAGGAAAAGCCATTAAGATATAATAAAGTTGTCTGTCCAATGGCTCAATTCTGCCATTCCTTAGAAAACGTTATGGTTAGGCCTGTGTGAGTCAGCAACAGGGAAACCACTTGAATCAAACCAGCAAAACCTGGCCAAAACTGGTGGGGCTAGTCCATAATATTTAACAGTAATACTTAATGACAGATTGCAATTTTTAACTACCCTAAAAATTTTTTTTAAATAGCTAAGTACAACATCTTTTTGCATGTCAGCTACCCACATCTGATGAATCCCTGGTATTACTTTTTATGTTACTTGGTCCTGATGTCTGTTGCTGTGAACAGTTTATGGAACTTGGCACTGCCTATGTGAAAGATCAAGATGGGAAAAGTGATTAGATCATCATTTCTCATTTTTTTTCAAAATGTATTTACTCAATGTATCAGTTTTAAGGCTTTGTAAAATAGTTCAATTAGGAAAGAAAAGGAAACCTTTAAGTTTTGAATAAAAACCAAAATAAATGTAAAATTTAATGGGCCCTCTCTCTCCCTTTGTTTTTGGGAGGACAGGGATGCCACAGTCCATTAAGAGAGTAATTAAAAGAATAAAGCACACAAATACTTGCAACCCTTTACAGGTAAAAGAAATATTTTAGTTATTTGTTTTTAATGTGATTCGGGTTTTGCCAGATCATCTTTAATACCCTTGTACTTCAATCCAGACTCAATCTTGTTGCACACTAAATAAAACACCTCCCTTGAATGTACTGTGCCAAAAATTGTTAAAACAGATGGGGATTGTTTTCAGGAAAAAATAATGGTTTCAGCATCAGAATGAAGAAGAAACTAGTAGTTAATCAGAACAAGATTTCAAACATTTTTGGAATGTTACTAACCTCAGCAGACAAGTTTTTACAGTCTTATACGGGTCCCTGTTAGTACCATAAGCCAAGGAAAAGCATTTCCATTATGACCCTTGGCAGAAAGAGCAAATTTGAGATTCTCTTTACTGAAATAAAATGTTAAGAATAAAAACCAAGACAGAAAAAATATTTTCCTGACAAGCATGCGTGGAATTTTTCAAGGCATTTTGTTTCCAGTCACTGAAGGTGAGGGGAAAGAATGAATTAAGGTATCTGTTAAGTAACTGGTTTGAAACCGTTACAAAAAAGGTTAAAATGTTTTTGTTCTTGTTTTAAAAATAATCAGTGTTTGCTGGATAAAAGTTTCTTGCTTTGCAGAGTGCATTGGGTTCTCTTTCTGAAATGTTTTATCCTTGCCAATGTTTAGCTTTCCCATTTAGACTTGGTTTTTTTCTGCTGTGTTTCCCTGTCAGCCTGGGAGCCCCCAGCAGAAACCTAAACGCTTGCGCCTGGTGGTGGATGTTTCGGGTAGCATGTACCGCTTTAACGGCGTGGACGGACGACTGGAACGCTCCATGGAGGCTGTCTGCATGGTCATGGAAGCTTTTGAGAATTATGAGCACAAATTCAAGGTAATTACAGCTGGTCTAGGAGCTCTGCAGTTATTGCACAGGTTTTGTGGAGCAGTGGAAAAAGTGTTCCAGCAGTCAGTCTAGCCAAAGAACATTATTCATTCCTGCAAGGAAATAAAGACATTAATCTGTTTCTAGCAACCTGAAAAATAAAACTAGCAAATGGATAAGAAACATTACACACTTCAGCAGGGGAGGATTCAATCTAAGACTTTTCAGACTTTGATTTAGTGAAATTTGGTGCCTTTTCTGTATTTAGCTGTTTATTTGTTTCTTTAAGCAGAAATGCTTAAGCCTACAGAACACAAATAAATACGAGCTTCAGGACATGCAGAGATGCCCTGCCTTTCCATCTGCCCAGAGTACAGACAGTAGTACTTTGTCACGGGAAAAGACCAAACTTCTTTGTCCCTTAACTGTGTTTCCAGTTACCTGAAAGCAAGAAAATAATTTATTTTACTGAAAGATATCAGGTTCCAAATGTTATTTAATGGTAGCCTGCAAAGGAAATGTAAATAAATTTTATACCCTTTTCTGTCACAGTAAGCCTAAACAAGGTCTAGAGTATGTTTCTTTAACCTTTAAAAAGACAGGAATGGCCAGTCTCAAGTTAATTCTTGACACGCTTAGTGTTTAATGGAAGAATAAAGATGTCTGATGCCTTTACTGAAGAGCATCTCAAACATAAGACTTAAAATACATCTGAACAAAATGTAAAATCTTCTAAACAAAATTAATAGAAAACTTAATCCAGATCAATTCAGCCAGGGCTGCTTCAGTTGTTCTTCCAACAGCATAATCCTATAGGTTTCTGTTCTTCCTGTACAAAAACAGGCCATATGGAGACATGTACTTCTAGAATGTCTTCTGAAGTACAATCATGCAGACTTCCATTTGTCAGGGAAAAGGCTGTAAAAGGAGACTGGCATTGTTTTTAGCCTACTTTCCTAAGGAATCGAGGCGTGTGCTACCATACTCTCTGGCAGTCATGCTTTCTCCCCTTTAAACATGCTTAAACAGAGTATGTTGCTCAATTTCAAACAGATTTGAAACAGTGGTTTTGTTCCCAAAGACACTAAATTTCTGCAAATGTCGTGAAAATAGGCCGGGTAGAGAATTTGTTTGTATTCCTGTTGGAGAAAAATGTGATAACCATAAGCTTAGACCTCAGCCCAGAGAGGCCATGTGGGAACTCAACTGTAATTAAGAAAATCATGGAAAATGAGGGGTTTATTGGTTCAGCTACTCATGTATCTCCTGCTCACCGGAAACAGAAAAGTTGATGACAGATATTAACAGGGCAGTGTAATTACACATCTGTATTTGTGTAGGTTGGTAAATCAGGCATATCGGAGCAACACACGTTATTAGTATGGCCAAATGCAGGGTCATCTACAAAGGAAGATGACACAGAAGTAGTGGACACAAGGATAAATACGATATATTGGGGTATAGTCAACATGGCTTTTGTAAAGGGAAGTAATACATTCTGAAGAGTCTATATGTATGTGACAAGCAAGGCAGTTGATAAGAGTGTCCTTAGCCAAAGGCATTTGACAAAGACCCTCCCCAGAGACTCATGAAGAAATGATAAAGGATAAAAGGGAAAGCCTTCAGATGGATGAACTGCTGCTTAAAATATAGAAAACAGACTAAGTGGTCATTTTTTAGAGTGAAGAAGTGAAGGAAGGTGGAACTGCATTGGGATTTGTGCCAGAGCCCATGTTGTTATATTGTTCCGTATCTTCATAAGTGTTCTGTAAAAGGGAACGGATAGTGAGGTGACAAAAGTTGCTAGTTTTATGAAGTTATTTGGGAAAACAAAAAGGGAAG